>NC_089836.1:1200348-1240348 GCF_035046505.1 Tiliqua scincoides
ATTGCCTTGCTGGCATTGTGTAGGTAGCACACTCACTGGTTACTCACGGGGGGGGGTTGGGTACAATATAGGCCACGGTTGCCAAAGCTTGGCTGGGGCCATTAGAGTCCATTAAACACATGTATGCAGGACCTGTGTACGTACACTCTCTAACACGCATGCACACACATGTTTTCACATGCAGCAAAATAGGGTGGTTGTGGGGGGGACTCCAGTCTTTCCTTCCCCCCCCCCCAGTTTATACCCAAGTGGACTCAATGACAGTTTGTAACATGTGAGAAAGGACTGCCCTAGAGGTGTGCTGGGGGTCTCTGGGAACTGGAGGGAGAGGCATTCGGTGGTGGGAGCTGGTGGCGCTTTTCTGGGGAGCTGCACCCACGTTCCTAGCAAAGGGTGCGAGTTTGCCTTCTGACCCTTGGTAGTTTGCTAGCGTCTTTAAATACAGCGCACCCTCTATATCTATGAGGGATCTGTTCCTGGACCTCCCCCCCCCCACACACACACACACACTGATACCCAATTCCACGGATAATGAAATCTGCCGGGGGGGGGGGGGGGCACCACTTCTGATTGTGTCTGGGAGGTCCTGAAAGGAGGACCTCCAGCCATGGACTTGACACCTGCCGATCCTTAAATCTGTGGGTGCCGAATCCGTGGATAATGGAGGGGCCATTGTAATTGGCATTACATCCCAATAACTTGCTTGATGGCTGGTCGCCTCTCCTTGTGTACAAAGCCATTGATTTATTTTTTTTTTAAAGACGTGTAGACTTGTCGTCCCAGATGAATCCTTGCTTATGTTTGTCCCGGTCGTCCTGGAGTCCCCTCTGTGGCCGTCCTTTCCACGTGGTCCACAGGCCGGGGTGATGCGATGGTGGCGGTGATAAAAGAAACCTGCGCTGGCAGGCTGGACGGGTCTCTACTGTTGACGCCACTCTTTCCAATGCTGATCACTTAAGCGAGCACTTCTGTCTCTTGGCATGATCGATGTTCCTCGTTGACCTGGAAATACTGTTTGGGGGAAACTTTGGGCGTTGTTTGTGTCTTTTGTTTTTAACTTGAATTTCTCAAACCACTGGTTTCATTCGGAGACCTTGTCCCCTCCCTTCTTTTTGAATCTTGAAGTTGATTGATTTTTGTCGTTGTTGTGTTAAAACCCAGCAGGCTGGGTGTGTTGCCGCTTTTAAAAAATCCATTGTTTCCTTGCTATCTTGTGTTTTGGGGGGGGGGGGTTATTTCTAGTTTGCGGGGAAGAAGGGAGGGGAGCTGAGGAGGGGCTCCTTCCGCGCATTCTTTCGGAATCTAGTCGTTTCAGGACCGAATCTGTGTGTTGTGTTTTTGCCAGTAGCTCCTCTTGGATTGTAGCCCTTGTGACTTCTGGAGGAGCTTAATCATCTAAGTAGATGAGGGCAGGGAAGGGGGAAGTAGGGAGCTGGCCTCTCCTTTCCCCCATGTCCAGTGCCAAATGGGGAACAAATTGGGTTCAGTTGGACTGCAACAAAAACCTTTTTAAGGGGTCTTTTTAAAAAAAAAAAAATTGGAAATAGACTCTTTGAAACATGATGATTTCCTGTATAATGTTTTTGGGGACCTTCCTGGGAACTGAGGCTGCATGCCGAATGCTGCTTCCTGCCTTACCTAGTCACTCCCTAGATGCTCCAGCCCAATCTTCTCCTCCTCTGTCCCCCCCCCCCATTCCCAATCCAGCCTGCAACAGAGTCTGCTCCCTGAGGCAGGTGCCTCAGTTGGCCTCATGTGTGGGCCGAGCCTGGGTACCTCCTCCCTGATCAGCTAGGCGCCGAAAGGTAGAGCTGAACGATTCTTGCTCGGCCTTTAGTACAGCAGTTGAGCTCGTTGGAGAACTTGGGCGGCTGGAGTGTGTTCTGCAAAAGAGCTGGGGAGATTTGAATTTCTCCGTTTTGGGGAGGGCTGGCACTTTTCAGTGGGGTGATTGGGTGGGTGGTGAGCTGTCCTGCTGCATCGAGAGGGGATAGGTGTTTAACCCCCACCCCACCTGCTTCATCTTCACAGGGGAAGGTCTGCTTTTTTAAGGGTGGTGGTAGTAACCATGTGGGAGGTCGGTTCAGACTGCAAAGGGTTTCAAAATAAATGGATTTTATTCTGTTTTTTGTATCTGTTCGCTCCCCCTTTCGCTTTTTCCTTTTTAAAAAAAAAAAAAAATTGTGACTGTGCAGCTGGCTTGCACACAGCTTGTGAACCTCTGGGAGGGCCCCCACACCAGGTACGTGTCACGTGCAAGCGCCCCAGTGAAGTGCACCCCCTCCTGGAGAGGGGGGCACACAGAGGAGAGCGGTTCTCTCCCGCCCTCGTTGCTTGAACTCAGGAGCTGCTAAACGAACCCGCTGTTCTTTTGGTTTTCTCCCTCCTCCTCCTCCTCAAAACTAGCCAAGGAACTGACCGCCACTGTATTGTAGCCCCCTGGACAGGGCTGGTCCCTTGGGGCCTGATCCTCGGAACTTGGCGCCCGGTAGCGTATGTTTTGCAGGATCTACTATCCTCGGTGTCCGAAGGGTCTCGACCTTCCACAGCAGGAACAGCTGTTTCCTGTGCTTATTTTTCCTTTTTCCATAGCTACCCAGCTAGTGAGGGGTCTGTTTTGGGAAGGAGGGGGGCTATCCTTGGTTTTTTGTGTTCCTTTTTTTTTTTAGGAAAGAAGTAAAAGGAATATGGAACTTAGTCACTAATTCTCTATCTTGCTTCAAGAATTATCTAGTTTGTTGTTGAGCCCATATTTTTGAAGGGGTTTAAAAAAGAGAGAGAAAGAGATCACGTTTATTTTCTTGGAAAAACTATTGAAGCTCACATGAGCAGCCTGCTCAGTTTATATTCAGATAATTATATAGTGAGAGAGAGAGAGCATAGATATTTTTGGAAAGGGAAAAATGGGACTATGCAATCCTTAAAATAAAAAAAAAATTAAAATTGCTTGGAGAGATAGTTTTAATGCTTTCTAAAACTTTTTGAAAGATTAAAAATCTAAAGGTGCCATGTGGCCATTACTGTGAGTCTAGAAAAAGGCCTGTTTTGTTCCACTGCTCTGTTGCAGTGATGCTTTGAAAGGTTTGTAGGGCTGGAGGAGAGGGGGGGGTCATCTCTTCGGGTTTTTCCCCCCTTTCCTGTTTTCCACGGTTTTCAACTCGCTCCTCTAGTGTTGGTTTCCCCCCCCTTAACAGAATGCTGTGCTGTCTCTGATTCAACCGATCGTGTTTGTATTCTCTGTTAATCTGGTTCCTAATGTAGAAAAGCAACCAATTTAAAGAGGAAAATCACTATAATGTCAAATGTCATTGCAGTTTGGGGGAAATAAAAAGGTGTTTTTGTTTTTTTGGTACTTCACCATCTGTGTCTTGGCTGTGGTTTTTTTTGGTCGTCATGTTAACCTTGCATCTTCAGCTCTCTGCTGTGGGCCTTCTGTGTAAGACGTGACCTATGGAGTTCAGACCTCTGGCCACCAAGCTCTACATTGTCACCACTGACTGGTTTCAAGTTTTTCCGCTGGCCTACCAGGACATAAGAAGTGCCCAGCTGGATCAGGCCAAAGGGGGTCTATCTAGTCCAGCTTCCCGTATCTCACAGTGGCCCTTCAGATGCCTCAGTGAGCCCACGAAACAACAAGAGCCCTACATCCTGGTGCCCTCCCTTGCATCTGGCATTCTAAAGTAGCCTCCTTCTAAAATCAGATGGTTGCACATATCCATCACAATTTGTAACCTGTGATGGACTTTCCTCCAGAAATTTCTCCAGTCCCCTGCCAGGGGGCATGCTAGGGATTGAACCTGGGCCCCTTCTGCAAGCAGCAGGTGCCACAGAACACCCTCTTCTGCAAAGGACCAGCATTTAATGTGGAGTGTTAAGAGCTCTGCTGAATCGCCCTGGTGGAAGGGTTGTGTCTGGACACATCACTTCCAGATCTTGGGGGCACCACGACATTTGTGCCTCACTAGCAAAAGATTTCAAGGCACATCCCTGCAATAGGTGCCTGTGAAATAGCCATGCATTCCTCCCTCCATCTCTCTCTCCTCCTTCCATTGTCTACTTTGTGCAAGCACCCTCATTGCAAGCCCCTCGGGGCAGAGACTGTCTTCACTCATTCCACATCTACTGTGCGTTCATTCTGCATCAAAGCTACCTCGCCCTCACTGGCACAGGATGATGGGGCTGTCAAGGTCTCCCAGTGCCCACCTCCAGTTTTTTGGATGTATTATATAATGTGGGAGAGGAATGGAAATATTGCTTTAATTCATTTTGCCCCATTTGGTGAACAGCAGCCCACCAAATGCCCCAGGGAGCACACCAGATAACAAGAGACCTGCAAGGCCTTCTGGGAATTGTAGTTAAGAACATAAGAACAGCCCCACTGGATCAGGCCATAGGCCCTTCTAGTGCAGCTTCCTGTATCTCACAGCGGCCCACCCAATGCCCCAGGGAGCACACCAGATAACAAGAGACCTCATCCTGGTGCCCTCCCCTACATCTGGCATTCTGACTTAACCCATTCCTAAAATCAGGAGGTTGCGCATACTCATCATGGCTTGTACCCCATAATGGATTTTTCCTCCAGAAACTCGTCCAATCCCCTTTTAAAGGCGTCTAGGCTAGACGCCAGCACCACATCCTGTGGCAAGGAGTTCCACAGACCGACCACACGCTGAGTAAAGAAATATTTTCTTTTGTCTGTCCTAACCCGCCCAACACTCAATTTTAGTGGAACTCAAAATTGGCTTGAGCAGAAGGTTTCCTAACCACTTGCATTTCTGTGATTTGCAGACGTATATGGGGGCAGGCCAGGAATGCATCTGTTCCCATAATCCTGGACCTCTGAGTTGATCTTGAACCAGTGGCATGTCATGTATTGGTGTGTACCTCCCTTTACTATATCATATCTATCCCTTCCCCCAGGCTTGTTTCCATTGACGAGAGCATTAATGGGAAATGCACCATTCTTTTTCTCTCAGAAACCTACCGTATGATGTGCGACAAAGTTTGCCCCTCCAGAAACACTCCTTGATGCTGCCCCAAGGAACTGCTAATTAGGAAACACATTAAAACAAAGGGAAATCTCAACCCCATTAGCAGATGTCACTCAAAACAAGAATATTCCCAGCCTTCGTAGATTTTGTTAAAAGGCATCCATTGCTAGAATGGCTGTCACCTGCAGCTTTTTTTTTTAATTCGTTGGTAGTTGATCCTGAACTTTTTTGTTCGTTCATTTGGGATCTGGTTCCATGTCCCTCCCAGCCAGGGTGCCCTATTCTGTGGTTTGACCTAGAACTCCTTTTCTCCAGCGAACACCACCTCCCAACAGCAACTCGACACTTTTGAAGCTGTTTATTTCTAAGACGTTTTATCTACCATTTTTGAGCCTTCCAAAAGGCAATCACAGCGGAAACCAGATAGGTATAGATAGTCCCCCCTTCCCTATGCAATCTTGTGAAAACCTGCTGCTGAGAACTAGGTTTTCTAGGGGGATTAGCAAAGGAACCCTGGTGTGGGCCTGCAGCTACCTCCCCCAAGAGGTTTCTACAGGGTGGTAAGGTGTCCTCCTAACTGCAAAAGAGGACAAGGCACCCCAAAATGTAGGACATGCAAGAAAAGTGTAGAACATCGCAAAACAAAAGCTGGAAACACTCGTATACTGATTTCATGTAGTGACTTTAAACACTATATCAGGGGTGCTCAATAGGTGGATTGCGATCTACCAATAGATCGCGAGGCAAAATGAGTAGATCGCGGAGTGCCGACCCCCCCCTTCAGGTGCCTCTGGGAGGAAACGCCGGGAGTAAGGCCCATTGTACTCAATGGGGCTTACTCCCAGGTAAGTGTGGCTAGGATTGCAGCCTCACAGCCTAATCCTAGGCATGTCCACTCAGGAGTAAGTCCTGTTATACTCAGTGGGGTTCAAGGTACACCAACATACATTGTACACATAAATGTTATATGTTATGATGGCGCGAACATTGTAAAAAAAACTCTGGTAGATCTCTGGGCCTTGCTGGGTTTCAAAGTAGCTCTCGAGCCAAAAAAGTGTGAGCACCCCTGCACTATATTATAGTTTTAAATTTAATATTGCATATGATTTATTATATGTAATTAATTACAAGAATTTATTAAATACAAGAATTACAAAGCTGTGTGCTGCCTGCTCACAGGGAAAAGGAGGACGTTTAAATTCTTTTCTAGGATACGAGGCTGAAAAAGAGGACTTCCGGTCACCCGGAGTGCCCACCTTCCTCAGAGGAGGAATTCCACATCCTTCCATTCAGACCACCTCGCAGCAGGCTGGTTTCTTGCAGATGGACAACCCCAAGTCTACCCTAGCAGGCCTCCTGGATTTCCCACCTTCTGCATGTGTGGCCGTACACCACTGGCTTCCCCCCCACTGCACAACTGCCTCTAACAGCTTACTCAGCAGGTACTCCCCAGGCTGTGACAAGCTCCACCTGCTGATTTTACAGCTCTTACTGCTGCTAAAGATGCAAGAGCAGCTCAGGTGCATTTCTCCTAGTCATTTGGCAACCTTGGAGGGTGACAGCCCAGCCTGTGGGGTGCAGAGCGGTGTGATCCCCACCCTTCCTATTGGGGTCAGGTCTGTGTTGGATCAAAGAGCTGCGTGGTGTGACCATGTCCTCTTGAGAACCCAGTGGTGGCATCTTGCTAGTTGCTGCTGATGTTAAGAGACTAAGGGTGGTCTCTGGTGGATGGCTTGTGTTGCATAATGCAGGCCTTGTCTCCCTCTGGGCTCCTTTTCTTGATACTCTTGCCCTCCCCTGTCAGCTGCTCCTCTGGGGTTGCTCTTCATGAAAGGACTACTGCAGCCTCTTATGATGTATCTTGCTTGGAGCTGCTCTAGAGCGTCGCCATGTGCATATCCAGTCCTCATTACCTCCATGGGCCTAGGTTTTAGTGGTGGAAGGAAAAGGTTTTCCAGCTTCCAGCTGCTGGGAGCTCTCTATTGCCCCCCACCCCCCACTAGGCAGTGATGGTCTATGTTCACTCAGGGGTGTCACTCCCCATTGTGTCTGAGGCAATGCTCAGGTCTGCAAGACAAATGCTGGGGGGTTCCCACTAGGAGCGACTGGATGCAGTCAAGCCTGCTGGGGCATGGTGGTCTGGATTCACTCAGGGGTGCAGGAAAGTCACTCCCTTTAGTGGTGGGGACAACCCGTTGCTCCTTATGTTCTCTGCTAGAGGAGGGGGACCTTTCCTGCCGCTTTAAACCCTGGCCTCTGAGCGGCCCGCTTGGAGGCAGGCTGTGCAGCATGGCCTTTCCCAGTTGGAAGAGACACTTGGCCAACAGACCGAGGCAAAGAAGGAAGGCCCATAGCCAGGAAGACAGACCAGGGACAGACTGCACTTGCTCCCGGTGTGGAAGGGATTGTCACTCCCGGATCGGCCTTTTCAGCCACACTAGACACTGTGCCAGAACCACCAGAGCATGATACCAGAGTCTTTCGAGACTGAAGGTTGCCAACTAACTAACCTAAGGAGAAGCCCCAAGGTGGAAGGTGCTTGTCTCCTCCCACTGTAGAGAACATGCTGGACCAGCTCTGCCTCTGCTAGGGAGGGGGTGCTGCTCCTCTAAGCCCGTGATTTTCAACCTTTCTCATCTCGCGTCACACTGACAAGGCACGCCACCAGGTTTTTGACAATTGACGAGGCACATCATGCTGCCAGTGGGGGGCTCACATCTCCCATTGGCCCTATTAATAAGTGACCTTTCCCCAAATTCCAGTGGCACACCTGTGGACCACTCGCGCCACGCCAGTGTGCCATGGCACAGTGGTTGAAAATGGCTGCTCTAAGCTCTGGAGCTCAGCATTTTATCGGCTTTGGCCTGTAAGAGCCTTTTTCCAACACAGCGTGTAAGGGAGGCCTGCTGTCTACATGCCAACTCAGTCCTGGCAGGGTTTTTCCCCCATTGTGCCACGACGTGACGGAGGCCTGCAGCCCACATGCCAACTTAGACCTAGCAGGGGCTAAGTACGTACCACCCCTGTGGTACTGCCTCAGGGAGGCTTGCAGCCTACATGCCAATGACTAACCTTAGCAATAAAGTGACTAAACCATTGCATTGTTGGCAACAATTTACAAAACAGATGGCGCTTCACCAGGTACGGAGACAACACTCCCTGTGCCCAGCTATGGGGCCAGTGATGGTGCCAGCTATGGGGTAGCTGTAGACCGTGAGGCCCACAAACACTCCTCAGTTGCTCACTCCCCTCTCCTGTTGTGGAAAGTGCACACATCAGCTTTCTAGGAAGGACCAGTGAAGAACTCCAGTATAGTTACTGGAGGCAGCACCAAGAGGACTTGTGTCCTCACCACCACCTGGTAAGCCTCCCCACTGGGCCTGGCTGGGAGAGCAGGCAAGGGTGGGCGTAGCGGCTACAGGATTTGCAAAACGGCAGCTGGGAAGAAGAGGGCGTTGCGACTCTGTCAGGGGTCGAGCCCTTCTCCGACCCCTGCCTTACCTGGCTGCAGGCTGGGGGGGGGCGGTCTCTCCCACCCAGCTGCCCTATGTCTTACCTGGTCAGCTGGAGAGATGGTGGCGGCTCTATGTCCGACCCCTGCCTGAAGACCAAGGGCCTCAGGTCCTGCCTCCAGGGAGGAGGACAAGGGTGTCATGAACCCTCTCCCCCTGGCTTGGTCTGAGGCTTCCCCTGCAAGGAACCCCAGGGAGGAGGACACCCCACCCAGGGGTCCCATGAGACCATCCAGCCGACCCTCGGCACCCCGCCAGAGGACCCCCCTTTTCGGGGCACCCCTCACAGACTCCTTGGCCAAGCCAGGGGGCTCAAACCCCCCGCCCCCCCGGGGAGGCTTAGCAAGAGGCAGGAGGGCACAGGGTTGTGCTCCTCTTTCATGACACGATGCAGCAGTTCTTGGATTCCTCAGCCCCTGGATGCAGCCTCAGGGATACAGGCCATCCAGGCAGGGCCGGCTCAGGTGTGAGGCCAGCTGAGTCGGACACTTCCAGGCAACAGGTTGGCAGGGGGCACCCCACTCTGCCTGTCCTTTTGACTTCATCTGCTGCTCTGGGCTGGAGGGAAGAGGAGAGAGGAAGTGTGGAGGAGAGGCGCGTGGAAGGCTGCAGTGTCGGGCTCTGTCCCCTGCCACACTTCCTTTTCCATTCCACCCACTCACATGCCAGCTGCTGGTTGGAGCAACAGAGGCAACAGCAGAACTTTGCTGCTTCAGGAATTGCCTGGGCACAGGTGTGAGTTCTTCCATCGCCATGCCCATCGGCCTCTGCCCCACCTGCGGAGCCCAGAAGGCTTACAGTCCAGGACAGCCATTTTCAACCACTGTGCTGGGGCACTTTGGTGTGCCACAAATGATCCCCAGGTGTGCTGTGGGAATCTGGGAGGGGGTCATTGATTGGTAGGGCCCTTGGGGATGTGAGCCCCCCACTGGCATTACAGCATGCCTTGGCAATTGTCAAAAACTTGATGGTGTGCCTTGGCCATTTTAGTGCCTTGCCATTGGGCAGGGAGATGAAAAAGGTTACATAAGAACAGCCCCGCTGGATCAGGCCATAGGCCCATCCAGTCCAGCTTCCTGTATCTCACAGCGGCCCACCAAATGCCCCAGGGAGCATACAAGACAGCAAGAGACCTCATCCTGGTGCCCTCCCTTGCATCTGGCATTCTGACATAGCCCATTTCTGAAGTCAGGAGGTTGCACATAACACATCATGTCTTGTGGCTTGTAATGGATTTTTCCTCCAGAAATTTGTCCAATCCCCTTTTAAAGGCATCTAGGTCAGATGCCATCAACACATCCTGTGGCAAGGAGTTCCACAGACCAACTATAGGTTGAAAATCACTGGTCTAGAACAGGGGTCTCCAAACCCTGGCCCGGGGGCCAGATGTGGCCCGCGGCCAGCCTCTATCTGGCCCATGGCCAGCCTCTGATTTCTTGAGAGCCTCTCTCTGGCCCAGTTGAGCAAACACAACCAGAGTTGTGCTTGTGGCGTGGGGGAATCGGTGTGCTTTGGGCTCTGTTGGTGTTTGGAGAAATCCTGGACATTTGAGCCCATTTATTCATTCTTCTAAGTTCCATCTCTAATGTATTTATTTAAGTTTTATATTTAATTTTTTCCCCCCAACCCTCGCCACTGTGCCAGATGTTTGATGCAGCCTTTTGGCCGAAAAGTTTAGAGACCCCTGTCTAGCATATGGACAGAAGGAAGAGACATTGAGGTAGAGGGAAAACATGATGCTTACATAGTTTTCCTACTGAGTTCCAGTAGGAAAAAAGAGAGAAAATGGTTGGAGCCCAGAGTTCTAGACACCCAATGGGGTCTTGAAGCACATCATAAAACAGAACCCTTTTTGGGGGGTAGACGATGGCGCTATTGCAAAGCACTGCCCAGAGTAAGAACACAGGCATAAAAAAAGTTAGTGCTGCCTTTTTACTCCACACACAGCCTTTTAAAATCCTATTTATTGGGCCGCGTATTTACAGCTGCAGCATATAAATTTGAAATCATTGCAACTTTTTTTGCAAATTGCACTTGCAAGCATTGCAATGGAGCAACATTTTGCTAATCGGAAAGGTACAATTGCTGGAAATGGGCTGCCGAGGGGTAATCAAGTGGAGGAGAAAAAAACAGCTGGGGAACTACTGAAATAGAGAATCCTTGCAAGTGTCAAATGTTTGCCTGAAATCTAGGCACGCATGTCAGCCTAGACTTTTCCTATCTCTAGACACAGGAACTTGATCTGTGCCACTCTGGGCATGTTTCCTTCGTTGGCCTCTATGGTTTCTGCTTTCTGATTGGGCAGCCTGGCCAGAAGTGGGTCAGCCTGGAAGGAGCAGATCTGAGCTGCCCTGGAATTGAGAGTCAGCTTTGCACTCAACATGGTGAGTTTATTATTATTATTTTTCCTTTGTTGCAAAGTTTGCAATAAAAAAAACCAAAGTTTGCAATCTGATGCATGCTTTCCTGGGAGTAAGCACCACTGAGCACAATGGGATTTACTTCTGAGTAAATGTGGGCAGGACTGTAGGGTGGGGAGCTGTCACACACAGTCAGACCCCTGCTCTGTTGGGATCAGTATTGCCACAACCCAGGCTGGTAGGATTTTTTTCCCCATGCCGTGCCCGGAGATTCTGCCAGGGATTGAACGTGGGTTCAAAACAGGGGCAAAACATGGGCTCTACCCCTGAGCCACAACCCTGCCCCAAATTGCATGCTCTTCCCTGACCTGCAACAGGGAGATTCTTTGGAGAAGATGTCCTTAGACCAGAGTCCTTCAGCCTTGGGGGTCAGGACCCCACTGGGGTTGCAAAATCTCGGTTATGGGGCTGCAGCAACATACAGAAATGTAAAAGGTTGGAGACCACTGGACTAGAGCACCACCTGATCAAGGGGGGGTTGCATCAGATGTACCCCTTCCGGCACCAGGAGATGGTGTCAGGTTCTGAGCAATGGTGCAATTGCTTTCACTAGTGCCAGGCTTCCTGCTCTCTCTAATATTGGGTTACAGGGAACAGTGCTGGGAGGGCGTAATGGGGGTGGTGTGGCTAGGGGGGGGTGAGCTGATGGGGTGAGCTGATGGGGTGGGGTCCCCAGGCTCACACTTTGTTTATTTATATATTGGGTTTGTGGCACGAAAAAGGTTGAAGACCTCTGCCTTAGACTTCCGGCTAAGGGATTCTGGAAGTGGGGGACCAGGTCTGTCCCCCTTCTGAAAATGGAATTTTTACTCCCCATTAGGCCCTGCAACCCCTAGGCAACACTACCCACCTGGCTTCCTTTGACTTAGTGCACCATTCATTGTTGATGCACAGATTACCCTGTTGTGCCTTCCTTGCCAGACAAAGGGGCAGGTCTGAAACAGTGTCAGGGTGGAACAGGGTGGCTCCTGGATGTTGCAAACATGGGGCAACAGCCGGAATGCCTCGCCTTCTTCCCCCCCCCCTCGCAAGCTGTGGGTGTGGACCGAGATCCTGCCTACCTCCTAGTGAGGCTGATGTCGTCCTCATTCCTCCCACGCTCATCTCAGGGCTGTAACAAGCTACAGGCGGCTAAAGGCACCTTCTCCGATACAGGGGTGCCTTCCCTAAAAACAGTTTATGGCAGTGGTTCCCAAACTTTTAGCAGCAGGACCCACTTTTTAAAACGACACTCTATCAGGACCCACCTAGATTTACCAGACTCTTAAAAAAAGAGATCTAGAAATAAATATTTTATTTATAAATAATAGCCAGGAATAAAGAACCGCAAACATTTACCTCCCTATATTTATACACGATTGCAAACTGCAGGAGCTCAGCTATTTGCAGGGCAGTCAGTAGTTACAGTATCTGATTTTTGAATAGTTTTTGAGGCCATTAGCTATCTGATCTTTCCATCACTCTTTTGGGGCCCACCCAAAATCAGGTCGTGACCCACCGGTGGATACTGGCCCACAGTGTGGGAACCACTGATAGATGTTTTTTACTTCGTCAATGTCACTTTTTTCTCTTTGCAAAGGTAAGGAGGAATGGGGTCGTCCGTAGCTCAGTGCACGAGAACGTGCTTTTCCTGCAGGAGGTCCCGGGTTCAAGTCCCTCCAGGTGGCAAAGAGCCCTGCCTGAAACCCTGGAGAGCTGCTACCAGTCAGTGATTGAAACTTGGAAATGCATTCGATATGCGTTGGATCAGGAGCTCAGCCTGGAGAAGGGCACTTCATATGCAATTAATTGACTAAAACTAAAACAATTAATTAACTTTTGAAAGAATAGAGATATTTCAGTGCAGTTTGTTTCATTGCATTCTGCGCGAAATTTTGCATTAAATGATATATAACCTGCACCAATAGCGACACCACTAACTTAAACATATAATTAATTAGCGGATTGTACTACCAATAAGTAATGAATATTTACATAGATATATTTATGCTTTGCTCTTGAAAGTTTCTGATACTGGCGCATAGGCTGCAAATTTATATTCTGGCAGGACTCTTGTTATTATAGCCACACACACACACACACACACACACACACACACACACACACAACACACACACACACACACACACACACACACACTCCCCCCTCCACACTTCCTTTGCTGCTCTTATTTCCCCAAAGGAGCAGAAGCTGGCATCACCAGCTGGGGGAATAGCAGCCCTCAGCATGCCTCTTCAAGTGTCACAAGGTTTGGTACCAGCCCTAGCTCAACTCTGTGTTCAGATTGTAAGCCCTCAGGGCAAGGACCTGCCCTTCACTCTTTGTAAAGAGTATGCAGGTCAATGACATTGTGTCACAGAATTATAGAACCATTAATGCACTGTCTTGATTGTCTATAATCAAAATGACCTGTTGTGTTTTTTTTTTGCTGGTGTGTTTTAGGCCACAGCACCGATCAGCTGGTCGGGTACAGCTTGGTAGCTTTCAGCCTTGTTCTCTTCGTATACTATACGGTCTGGATTATCATCCTGGTATGTCTTCAGCTTTGCTGTAATTCAGATAGTGGTGCTTCACTTTTAAGGAGTCTTGTTGGAGAGTTGCTCCCCATTAGAGCCCTTCTTGCCCAGGTCAGCATCCCTACAGGAGACTCCATTCATGATCTCCCCTTCCCTGTGGTGCAAATCCATTGAGGCCACTGCTCTGTTGTGGCCCTGCACTGTAGAACATCAACTGAAGCGCATTGCTCTGAGCCTGGCAAGCAACCCAACATTGGGGGGCTGAGATTCAATATTTAGAGCCATTCAGTAATGTGCTATACCCAATTTTGATCCACTCAGTCGGCTCCATCAGTAATTCTAAATTTGTTACTTTAAACCAGGGGTGCTCAATAGGTGGATTGCGATCTACCGGTAGATCGCGAGGCAAAATGAGTAGATTGCGGAGCCCTGTCTCTCCAAACTGTTAATATGTCAGTTTCGTCTAGTGACTAGACGAAACTGACATGTTTAGCTGACACTAAACTGACACTGAAACTGACACTTTAGCTGCTCTTCAGGCATGCAGCAACAAAACTGACGAACTGATTAGACTCAGCAGGGGCTCCATACATAATGGGGGTGTCTGTCAGACGCTTCCTTCCCCCCTGGTAGATCTCCGGGCCTTGCTGGGTTTCAAAGTAGCTCTCGAGCCAAAAAAGTGTGAGCACCCCTGCTTTAAACAGTAATTTTAAATTAAATCATTGTTCTGTTCCAGCACAAACCTTTTGACACTGACCAGTGTTAAATGCTTTCAGATGCTTTGCAGATCAGACCATTCAGAAAGACCATTCAGATGCTTTGCAGTTATTTAGACAAGTTTCACCTAGAATAAAATAAAACTGTTCAGCTTGCCATGCCATTCAGAAAATGAACTGAATGTAGTGCAATGAGACTTGTTTCACTTGGAGGAAAGATGTGTATTTACTATTTACTATCACAGACAAAATAAAATATTTTTTACTCAGCATGTACTTAGTATGTGAAACTCCTTGCCACAGGATGTGGTGGTGGCATCTGGCCTAGATGCCTTTAAAAGGGATCGGACAAATTTCTAGAGGCAAAGTCCATCATGGGGTTTTGTATGTGCAACATGGGTGTATGTGCAACCTCCCAAGATCCAGGTCTACAGAGCTTGCGTCCTGAGTACACTTCTGTACAGCAGCGAGTCATGGACTCTCCGCTCACAACAGGAGAGGAAACTGAACGCTTTCCACATGCGCTGCCTCCGGCGCATTCTCGGTATTACCTGGCAGGACAAAGTTCCTAACAACACAGTCCTGGAACGTGCTGGAATCCCTAGCATTTATGCACTGCTGAAACAGAGATGCCTGCGTTGGCTCGGTCATGTCGTGAGAATGGATGATGGCCGGATCCCAAAGGATCTCCTCTATGGAGAACTCGTGCAAGGAAAGCGCCCTACAGGTAGACCACAGCTGCGATACAAGGACATCTGCAAGAGGGATCTGAAGGCCTTAGGAGTGGACCTCAACAAGTGGGAAACCCAGGCCTCTGAGCGGCCCGCTTGGAGGCAGGCTGTGCAGCATGGCCTTTCCCAGTTTGAAGAGACACTTGGCCAACAGTCTGAGGCAAAGAGGCAAAGAAGGAAGGCCCATAGCCAGGGAGACAGACCAGGGACAGACTACACTTGCTCCCAGTGTGGAAGGGATTGTCACTCCCGAATCGGCCTTTTCAGCCACACTAGACGCTGTTCCAGAACCACCTTTCAGAGCGCGATACCAGAGTCTTTCGAGACTGAAGGTTGCCAATACATGTCAGATGCAAGGGAGGGCACCAGGATGCAGGACTCTTGTTCCCTGGTGTGCTCCCTGGGGCATTTGGTGGGCCACTGTGAGATACAGGAAGCTGGACTAGATGGGCCTATGGCCTGATCCAGCGGG
The DNA here is from genome assembly GCF_035046505.1 of Tiliqua scincoides. NCBI lineage: Eukaryota > Metazoa > Chordata > Lepidosauria > Squamata > Scincidae > Tiliqua > Tiliqua scincoides. The sequence continues at coordinate 1,215,707 of NC_089836.1, forward strand.
GCTCTTCTTATGTTCATCTGACAAGGGAGGGCACCAGGATGCAGGTCTCTGGTTGTCTTGTGTGCTCCCTGGGGCATTTGGTGGGCTGCTGTGAGGTACAGGAAGCTGGACTAGATAGGCCTATGGCCTGATCCAGTGGGGCTGTTCCTATGTTCTTTTTTTTTTTTTAAGATCATGAATTTTTAAAACACATGCAAGAGAACTTTTGGAAAAATCAGGAAAATACAAAATTGATTGTGCCTGGTTGTTGAACTACTGATCAACATTGTTGAAGCAGTTATCACTGGAGGGTTTTGTGGTTTGGTTCTGTTCAAGGCATCCAAGGGGGTGTAGATACCTCAGAAATTGCTTCCTACCAGGTCAGGACTTTGTCACATCTATTTGCCTGGCAGCATAGCTTCAGTCTTTCCCAGCCCTACCTGGAGATGCCGCCTGGGGCTTCACTGGGGTCACAGAAAAGCCATCCCTGAACAGTTCCAGGGGTTTAAATTCAGGTTTGGTTGAAACCTTCCCCACTGATGCACTGTACTGGAGGGAGAAGGTGCATCAGAAAAAAATGCCTGCGGAAGTCTCAGTGCTGACGATGAGATTTATTCTCAGCTGCACCCATGTACATGAATGAACGAGAGAGCAGATCTCTGCCCCAAGGAGCTTCCAATCTAGGAAATGGCACAAGAGAGACAACCGAGAAAGTGGGATGGAAATGATGGCAGTGGGGTGAATGGGGAAGAATTTAATAACAGGTGCATGAAATAATCACATATTGAGCCTTAGTTAAGTAGGGCACAAGATTGAGGGTGTGGGGCTGGAGATATCACAAAAAACGTGGGTCTGAAGGAAGGTGGGAGCCATCTGGGAGGCAGTTCCAGCACAAGGGGCAGTAGGGGGGAAAGGTGGCAGTGTCCCTCGCCTCCCACCTCTTCCATGTGTACTTTTTTTGGGGGGGAGAGCAGGGTGAAGCCTGTCGACCTCTAGAAACTCTCAGTGCAATCGGAGAACGCTGAGAGTCTCTGGAGCAGGCTTTAGGGTTACCTGCGACACCCAGAGGGGCAGGTCAGAGAACTCTTTCCTCTTCTGCCATCTGATCTCCGGGTCTTGTCTCCCCCTCCAGCCTTTCATTGAGAGCGACCACTTGATTCACAAGTATTTCCTGCCCCGGGAGTATTCGGTGATCATCCCCGTGGTCGCCGGACTGCTGCTGCTCCTCTTTGTCGGTGAGTCAAAGCCGGGCCCTTTGCGGATTGGGAGCCTACTATAAAAGCTCAGCCAGGGGGGAATCAACTTCCCTTGTAGTGAGCCAGGGCTGGCCCACTCATGAGGCCAGCTGAGGTGGCTGCCTCAGGCAGTCGTTTGGGGTCCAGATCCACCTGCCTACTTGCCTCTGCTGTTCTTCCACTCCCTGGTTTGGAAAAGGAAGAGGGGGGCACAAAGGAAGTGTGAAGGAGAGGAGCGTGATGGCCTACAGCAGGGTTTCTCAGACCATGCCCAATGGAGCCCTGGGGCTTCCTGATTCCCCTTCAGGAGCTCCACGAGCACGCCAGAAGTGGCCTCCATCTGCCCTCTACCTGGTTTCCTTGTACGTCCATTCCACCCAACCCTTCCTCATTCCCCTGTGCTCACCTGTGTTTTTAATCCATCTGTCCCCCCCCCCCCACTTTATCGCTAGGAATCTTTATTGCTGTCATCACATGGAAGAGCCGGAAGTCGGCAAAGAAATCTGCATGAAAGCAGCGAGAAGGACGGAGAGCGGAGTACACTTGTAGCAGCCAAGGGACACCCGCAGATGCTGAAAAGGGGTGTTGGAACCCAAGTGCCATCCTTTGGACTGGTGGCTGTAACTCCCAGAAGGAAAAGAGCTCACCGGTTTGCCCAGTTTGGGTGTCGTTTCCAGTGTATGGACCAAAGGGACCCGGAGCCTCTTCTCAAGGGGATCAAGAACAATGCTGTTCTGTGTCCCGTCTTTTGGGATGTGTAGACCCCGCTAATTTTGCATGGGGTGCCCCCCCTCAGCTATTTCATGGCTGTTTCTCCCAGATCCTTGCCCAGAGTTTGAATATTTCATGCTCAATTTTCCTTTCTCTGGCTCTGTTTTTCTGTGGGGGGAGACCACAGATTTGTGTTTCCCACTCCTCTCTCTCCTTTCACCACTAAACCGCTCTTACTGCAGCCAACCTTTTTCCTAACAGCTAGAAAACATCAGTGAAACGAGCGATTGTGAGCAGCAATGGATATTGGTGAGAATGCCTACCCCAGGGGTGCTCACACTTTTTTGACTCGAGAGCTACTTTGAAACCCAGCAAGGCCCGGAGATCTACCAGCGGGGAAGGAAGCATCTGACAGACACCCCCTTTAATGTATGGAGCCCCTGCTGGAGTCTAGTCAGTTTCGTCAGTTTTGTTGCTGCATGCCTGAAGAGCAGCTAAAGTGTCAGTTTCAGTGTCAGTTTAGTGTCAGCTAAGAAACTGACATATTAACAGTTTGGAGAGACAGGGCTCCGCGATCTACTCATTTTGCCTCGCGATCTACCGGTAGATCGCGATCCACCTATTGAGCACCCCTGGCCTACCCTGTCTCCAGACACTTGTGAACAGCAACCACTTGCAGTCTGGGAGGACAGGGGCAGACTGTGCCCAACTCCAGGCTGCCACTGATTCTGCCCCACAACACACAGAAAATCACCACTCGGTGGCCAAAACCTCCCCTCCATTCAGGCCCCCCTGTGGAGACAAACTCCCCCCTTCCTTCCTGACTCTGCTTCAGTGTTGGCGCTGATGATTTCCGGGCCCTGAACCGGTCCCTGCAGCTTTCCCATTAACAGATTGATTGCAACAAGGAGCAGAGGATCTGATGAAGCTCCACGACCACCAGAACATGGCCTGCTCCTTTCTACATCTAAATAGCTGTTTCAGAAGCACAGTTGGCCACCCTCCTGGTACCGCCCTGTCCCTTGAGGATCTGTTCCCGCCTGCATGTGTGAGATCAGTCGTTTGTGCCACCTGCTAGCCCTTTTGCCACTCTGATCGCATGAGCGGCCCTGGGTGCAAGAATAGTCCTTTACACCACATAATTTTCGAGCAGGTCATTGCACCCCTGAAATCCACACAAGTATCCTCTTTGGACCCAGAGAATCGACTCACTATCCATCAGGCATAACATAAGAACATCAGAACAGCCCCACTGGATCAGGCCATAGGCCCATCTAGTCCAGCTTCCTGTCTCTCACAGCGGCCCATCAAATGCCCCAGGGAGCACACCAGACAACAAGAGACCTGCATCCTGGTGCCCTCCCTTGTCAGCTGAACAGAACAGCCCCACTGGATCAGGCCATAGGTCCATCTAGTCCAGCTTCCTGTATCTCACAGCGGCCCACCAAATGCCCCAGGGAGCACACCTCATAACAAGAGACCTGCATCCTGATGCCCTCCCTTTCATCTGACATAGCCCATTTCTAAAATCAGGAGGTTGCACATACGCATCATGGCTTGTAACCCGTAATGGATTTTTCCTCCAGAAACTTGTCCAATCCCCTTTTAAAGGCGTCCAGGTGTCTTTGTTTCGTGGGTGGAGGTCCCAGCTGGGTCGGGGGGGGCAATTCACTGGCCTGGTACCCCACCCCACCTCTCTGAAGGGTTCAAGCAGCACATCAGTTTGCTCCCTGCTCTCATGCATTGCTGAGCATCACATTGAACTGGAGAAAATTATCATGTGGGTTTGTTAAATGATGTTGGCTCTATTGTGTTTAAGAGGAATGATTGCCCCTCCCCAGAAAAAAACTGGTTGTGGGGTGTCTGGATCTGAACTGCAAGGAGGAGGGAATGAGATCTCTTTTTAAAGTGCTGGAAAGAGCAATTTTGTGGGGGGGGGGGGTGGAATAGCATCTTGTGGAACTGATTTTTGGCAGCAGAACAATGTCAGAACACAAGGTTAAGCTTTATTTCCCTGTGGGGGAACTAGGCAAGGAATGCCCCCATACATGTGGCTGGTCCTCTGGAAGGACAACAACCTGGGAGGTAGGTGAGGCTGAGAGAAAGTGACTGGCCCAGGGTCATCCAGGAAGCTTCATGGCTGACCACAGATTTGAACCTGGATTTTCCAGGTCTAAGTCTGAGCTGGGGTGATGTAGTTGCCTACCTCATAGGGTTGTTGCGAAGACAAAAAGAAGGGGAGGAACCATGTACACCACCCTGAGCTCCTTGGAGGAAAGGCAGTGTAAATATGTGAGAAATATTTTGGTAGCATCTCCAGGTAGGGACAAGGGTAGTGGTTTGGGAGTTAGACCTCAACGATCCAGGCTCAAATCCCAGTTCAGACCCTAACTGCCTGGGTTTCCCTTTGGCCCTTCTCTCTCAATAATGCCTACCTTGCAGGGTTGTTGTGAGGACAAAAAGGAGGGGAGGAACCATGTCCACCAGCCTGAGCTCCAATATTAAATGTGAAAGTCAATAAATAGAAATAATGGTGTGCCTCTACAGGGTGGACCCAGGTGTACACGGGTTGTGCATGCATTCAGACTGCAGTGCGTGCACCGGAGTAGGGTGGACCCAGGTGTACACGGGTTGTGCATGCATTCAGACTGCAGTGTGTGCACCGGAGTGCCAGGAGCAGGCAGCTTTTGGTCCAGCGAGGGTCAGCCCCTACATCCTGCGTGTGCGCGCATTCCCACGTGCAGGGAGGGGATGCGTGTGTGCTGACTCGCAAGTGGATCAGCCTGGGGCGCTTGCGGCAAGACTCTGCGGCGCCAGCAGGTGGCGCAAGCCGAGCTTGGCTGCCTTGCAAAGGGAAGTCACTCCGGTTCAGTCCCGTCCCCTTCCTGCTGCTGGGAGAAGGCACCATGGCTGCGCCCGGGCTGCTGCTGCGGGCAGGTAAGGGGTGTGGGCCCCGCAGCTCTGCACTCTGCACATGCTCAAGGCACTCTGCACATGCTCCTTTTTGCAGGGACGCCCTGGAATCAGGGTGATCTGGAGCCAGTCTGCAGGATTGGTGCCAAGCCTTGCAACTGCCCAGCCTCTTGGCTGCATGCACAAGCTCTTGTGCAACTTGGTGGCATTTGGCCCCCCCCCGGAAAAGGGACCCCTGCCTTTAGGATTCCCCCCCCCCTTCTCTGATCTGGTGTCCTTGCTCTAGGAGGCCTGCAGGGCTCCTAGAGGCAAGTGGCACATGCCCCCCCCCAGAACTGCAGAGGCCCTGGGAAGAGGGGGGCAGCTTCTGTGCCCCCACCACATGCCAGCCACCAGACCATCTGGCTAAAGGGGGGATGGGGGGAGAGAACTGGCTGCATTTGAGGATCTCATTGTGGATGCCAAACTTGCTCCCTGTTGACTCCGTGGGGCCGGCTCTGCGCCAGTTGGGCCCCACGCTTAAGGGCTCTCTCCCCACGCCAGGCCAATCTAATCTTGTACGCAATTTTATATTAAAAATCTGCCTGGATCCACTTGGTCCGTGAACTCACCTGCACTTTTTAAGAGCGCGTATTTTGACTGCCTTCCGTCCTACCATAAAGTTATAAAGATGATAATAAATTGGATATATCCCTCTAAGATTCTACAGATCGTGGCTGTGAATCTGGGGACCTGCAAGAAATGTTACCAATAGGGCCCCGTGGCTCCGAAGGCCGGCTCTGTGACTCTGATGTGTGCCTGGAGACCCCCCCCCTTTCAGCCACAGAGTGCAGCCTGGTTCCTAGGATTAAGAACATAAGAACAGCCCCACTGGATCAGGCCATAGGCCCATCTAGTCCAGCTTCCTGTATCTCACAGCGGCCCACCAAATGCCCCAGGGAGCACACCAGACAACAAGAGACCTGCAAGGCTTCCTGGGAATTGTAGTTAAGAACATAAGAACAGCCCCACTGGATCAGGCCATAGGCCCATCTAGTCCAGCTCCCTGTATCTCACAGCGGCCCACCAAATGCCCCAGGGAGCGCACCAGATTACAAGAGACCTCATTCTGGTGCCCTGCCTTGCATCTGGCATTCTGACTTAACCCATTCCTAAAATCAGGAGGTTGCGCATACTCATCATGGCTTGTACCCCATAATGGATTTTTCCTCCAGAAACTCGTCCAATCCCCTTTTAAAGGCGTCTAGGCTAGATGCCAGCACCACATCCTGTGGCAAGGAGTTCCATAGACCGACCACGCGCTGAGTAAAGAAATATTTTCTTTTGTCTGTCCTAACCCGCCCAACACTCAATTTTAGTGGATGTCCCCTGGTTCTGGTATTATGTGAAAGTGTAAAGAGCATCTCCCTATCCACTCTGTCCATCCCCTGCATAATTTTGTATGTCTCAATCATGTCCCCCCTCAAGCGTCTCTTTTCTAGGCTGAAGAGGCCCAAACGCCGTAGCCTTTCCTCATAAGGAAGGTGCCCCAGCCCCGTAATCATCTTAGTCGCTCTCTTTTGCACCTTTTCCATTTCCACTATGTCTTTTTTGAGATGCGGCGACCAGAACTGGACACAATACTCCAGGTGTGGCCTTACCATCGATTTGTACAACGGCATTATAATACTAGCCGTTTTGTTCTCAATACCCTTCCTAATGATCCCAAGCATAGAATTGGCCTTCTTCACTGCCGCCGCACATTGGGTCAACACTTTCGTCGACCTGTCCACCACCACCCCAAGATCTCTCTCCTGATCTGTCACAGACAGCTCAGATTCAGCCCTTTGGGCTGGAGTTAGTTATTCTCCACATCCACACCCCACACTGGTGAGCATGCTCTTGCGGGCACGCCAGGAGGACCTGAGTGCAGGTTCTGCCCATCGCCCAGCTCATCATCTCTTTCTTGCTTTGTCCCCCGGAGCAGCTGTTCCTAGGCTCAGCCACCTCCGGGCCTTGGCAAAAACGTCTCCCTCCTGTCTCAGGCTCTCTGGAACTCTTCCTGCCCTAGCAACGAATCCACAGGACACCTCAGATGGTGAGTGTTGCCTGTTTGTGTGTGTGTGCTGTTGTTACTGGATACTGAGTTTGGTTCTGGGTTCAAAAGCCCAGCCCCTAGCTCTGTCTGGGGGCAGCTCCTGGGCTACTTTTGTCCATCTAGCCACGTTCTAGGAAGTCCTGAGGAAGGATAGCATTTGCCAGGCTCCACAAGAATGGAGATCAGGGGCCGCCTTGGTGGAGAGGAAAGGCTGGGGTGGGGGGTGCTGGGTGGATATGGGGGAGTGGAAAACAGAGACTGAAATGGCAGGCACGGTGGGAAGGGGCTACCCAGAAGGAATGAGGGTGGATGATTCATGGAGGCAGGTGCAGATAAAAGGAAATATTACTTTACCCTGCATGTCATTAATCTGTGGAACTCCTTGCCACAGGAGGTGGCGTTGGCATCTGGTCTAAGATGCCTTGAAAAGGGAATTGAACAGATTGATGGAGGGAAAGTCCATTACAGGGTACAAGCCACGATGGGTAGACACAATCCCTGGTTTTAGAAGTAGTCTGACTTTGAATGCCAGATGCAAGGCAACAGAACGCAGGTATCTGGTGGTCCAGTGTGAGGTGTAGGAAGCTGACTAGATGGTTCGTTGGTCTGATCTAGCAGGGCTCTTCTTATGTTCTTATGAGGAGCTAATGAAGGGGGGGGCAGACTTGACACCTCCCAACACCTGGGATAGTGCAACCCATACTGTTCCTCTTGCTGGGTTGTGTGCCAGCTCCCCCTTCGGATTTGAAAGGGGAGGAGCAACATGGAGTAGCAGAGGAAGTGTGGAGGGGAAGGGAGTCTCCACACTCTAGTGCTTCCTTCTTCTCCACATTTCATCTTCTGGTCCCTTCCCTTCCTTGTCAAATCCAGGGAGGAGGGAGAGCAATGGAGTCGGGGACCTCACTGACCATCCTCTGCCTCGTGGACATGTGCTGGTTCTACGGAAGTAGTTATGCTACTACAAAACCTGTGCAGTTCTATGATGAATTTGGATGAATGCAAGAGGATTAATAAAAATACAAATTTAAGATAACTGAAAAAGTTTAGATGAAAGTTTAGCCGCCTTGGGTGCCCTTTGGGGACAAAGGCAGAATACAAATTGAATAAATACCTACCTACCTACCAAAAAAAAAAAAACCAGGGATTACAGTTGGAATCAGTGCCTCTGAATTGTACCAGAACCATTAAAAATTCAGCATGAACCATTGTTGTGTTGCATGGTGTAGCAATGACTTTATGCATAATCACTACGACACGGTGTCATGCAGGCCTTGGGGGCTTTAACAGTCCTTGTGCCACAGAGATAGGTGGAAAGTCCATTTCCACCCAATCGGGTTTCCTCTTTCAGCCGTCCGAGACGCGGTCTTAGAGGAGCCACTCAAGCACCCCGACTTCTTCAACGTGCAGGAGCTGTTCTCCCTTAGGGACCTCTTCGAGGCCCGAGTCCACCTGGGCCACAAGAAGGGCTGCCGTCACAGGTGAGTGATGCCGTGGGGCTCCCGAACGGGGTCTGAGACCGGCAAGTGGCGGGTTGCGAAGGCCACAATCCTGGCGGGCTGTGTTGGTTTAGGAGAATGAATCTCCACTGCAGAGGCCTTCTTTTTGGGAGGTCAAATCAGCTAATGCTCAGGGCAGGGCTCCCATGCTGTGAAGCCGTAGACGTTTGATGCACTCGGTAGGGAGATGTGCCAGGCTTTGATTCCCTTGGAAGCAGTGGCGAGAATAGGGTTTGTGTCAGCCAGTGAGGGAGGTCAGCACATCACCTTTATGATGGACCTTATTCTATGGAGTGGGTGGGGTGATATACCATCGCCTTGCCATTTTGTGCGTTGCCCCTGCAGATTCATGGAGCCGTACATCTTTGGCTGCCGCCTCGATCAGGACATAATTGACCTAGAGCAGACCATGCCCCACCTCCAGCTGGCCCTCAACTTCATGGCTCACATCGCCTACCGCAAAGGCATCATCCTGTTTGTCAGCCGCAACCGCCAGTTCTCCCACCTGGTGGAGACAACGGCCCAGGAGTGCGGCGAGTACGCCCACACGCGCTACTGGCAGGGCGGCTTGCTGACCAACGCCCACATCCAGTACGGGGTTGGGGTCCGCCTGCCAGACCTCATTGTCTTCCTCCACACTCTCAACAATGTCTTTGAGCCACACCTGGCTGTCCGGGACGCAGCCAAGATGAACATCCCCACAGTGGGCGTGGTGGACACAAATTGCAACCCGTCCATCATCACGTACCCAATTCCGGGGAATGACGACAGCCCTCCAGCCATCAATTTCTATCTCAAGGTCTTCAAGATGACCATCCTGAGAGCCAAAGACAAGAGGAAGCAGATGGAGCTCTTGTATGGACTGCAGAACAAGCCTGCTAGCAATTAAAGCCATTTGGCTGAATATGCCCTTCCAAATTTCACCAGCCCAGGTACAATATCTGCTAGACCATTTTTTGATGGCATGATAAGGGTGGTCAGGTTACTATCCAGTCCTCCCAACAAATACACGTAATGCTTGGAATTAAGAGTGGAACACATGAGGAAAGGGGATCAGTCACCTGCAGTGTTAGGCGTTTCTGGAAAGCTGTGATGCCATCAAAAATGTGTTTTGGTCCAACTGACACCTCCCTTTCCAGCAAACACTGCAGGTTCCACTTGTAGGCATGTTTGCTGACATGCCAATTTGCAAAAAGCCCTACCTTCCTCCCATCATCCATGAAGTTTCTTCCCATTTGTGTTGTTCCAATGCTTTAAAAAATTGGGAATTGGATGGTTTCTTATGCCACTGCATTTAACCACCCTCCCCCCCCCCCAAAAAAAAATCAAGAGTGCCAAAAGGCCATGCCCCTATCTGCAATCTCTGATGAAACTAACTGGGAGAATGTCCTTTTCTCATACTTGTGGGTCATAATGATGGGCTGCTTTCCTGGAAACAGTGCACAGTGCATTATGTCATGTTTGCCTCCTAAACAAGCAATTTAAAAAATCTTTTTGTACTCACAGGGATGTCTCTTTGTTAACTGAAGGGGGGGCTTTCCTTATCACAGTATCTGTGTGACAAATTAAACATTTAATTTGTTTAAATCAGGCCCAAGCAGATACAAAGGATTCCAGCAGAGCTCCTTTGAGATAAGAGAGCCCGTCTTTATCCTTCCTTTGCTACATAAACCACTATGCAGATGCTTGTGCAGGGCTCCCCACACCCCTGCAGGAGGCTCTGGTAAGTCCAGCCATAAGAACATAAGAGCCCTGCTGGATCAGGTCATAGGCCCATCTAGTCCAGCTTCCTGTATCTCACAAATGCCCCAGGGAGCACACCAGATAACAAGAGGCCTGCATCCTGGTGCCCTTCCTTGCATCTGGCATTCTGATAGCCCATTTCTAGTAGCCAAGCCCCTGGGGATCATGTCACTACCTCCCCCTCCCCCCACCCCCCAGAAGCACTTAAAGGCTCTTTTGAGAACCACTGCACTACACTGATGTACTTTTTCATTCCAAGCAGCACAGCATTATTTCAGGTCAAAAAATATTGAACAAGGTACCAACTGATCCGACAAAAATCCTGGCGAAAATGTGTGCCTTTGGCACTGGCAGCCACTTGCAGCAAAGGAAAACTGCTTCAAGGAAGGTTCAGGTCCAAATCCCCACTCAGCCACACAGTTTCTGGGTGAGCTTGGGCCAGTCAGCCTCACAGGGCTGTTGTGAGGGCAGAAGGAGCGGAGGAACCGTGTGTGCTGCCCTGAGCTCCTTGGACGAAGGGAAGGATTAAAATGCGAACAACAGATCAATGTGAATCTTTTTGGGAATACGGAGATGAGCCTCTACCCCAGCTCCTGGCTGCAGATGACGGAGCCCCCTAGAGTGGCCAGTGGGAGAGCTGCCACATTCATGGTGAAGAGCATTTTCTGGCTGTGAGTAGCCCCAGAGCACCAGCTAGAGGTGTGTGTGTGGGGGGGGGGCACTCCTTTCCTAGCCCTTCTACCCCCATCTCTCTCCCTGCACATCATTCGGTCCCCTTCATCTTTCCTTTCTTGCATTATTATTGGGAATGGAGGGAGAGGCTTTGGAATCCAGCTTCTCCCCGGCTCCTGGCCCACCTGAGATGGAGGCAAGGAAAGGCACCTTCTAAAGCAGCAGTGTGCACTGCAAACAGCCTCCCTGGCACAGGAAGCCTGCTGTCGTCACCTCTGCTCTGCCCCAGTGTTCGCTCTGCCAGAGCCTGCTGGGGCGGCAGAAGGTGGAAGCGGCTGGTGGCGCAGACAGGGCAGATCAAAGGCGCTGGTGGCAGGTGGAACAGTCAGGTGTGGGAGGGGTCAGTGAGGGTGCCAGACGTGGCCCGCGGGCCACGGTTTAGAGGCCCTGTTGTAAACGAACAGCATCGGGCTCCCCCTCTGGCCAGCCATGATGCCCCCCCCCTGGGCTGAAGGCGCCTGGCCTTGTACAGGAATGAGAGGGTGGGTCTCTGCCCCAAGGAGCTTACAGTCCACATGCGGACAGTAGAGGAGGCACAGGGGGTGGGGGCAGGGAAAGGGAGGCTGCTGCTGTCCCAGTGGAGAGGTCCCTGCCCCGAGGAAGCTGCAGTCTGGAGGCAACTTGCAATCATCACAGCAATTGATTTCCTTGAATCCCCCAGTGGCCAGCAGGGGGGCGGGACCAGATGGAAGCCCCTCCCACCCGCTCCTCAATAAGCGGTTCCGGGTTGGGAAGGGCGAGTGGCGGCGTCGTCACGGGGAGGGCGGGGCCACAGGAAGCCCCGCCCACATGTCTCATCTCGCCTCAAGCTGTTCTGCGACGGAGGGAGGGCGGGGCCAGAGGGAAGCCCCGCCCACCTCGCCTCAAGAGGCGCCGTGAGGGGAGGAGGCGAGCGGCGGCGCGTAGCTCGCCGGCAGTCGCTGCGATCCCAGTAGCCTCGCGTTCGGTGCCAAGCGGGCTACGGCGGTCTCGGGGGCCGTGCGCGTTTTGTCCCGCCCTCTCTTGGCCCTCGGGGCTTCCGGCGCAGGGGCCGCGCTCCTCTGGCGGCCATTTTGCGAACGCGAACGGGTCCCTGCCGCGCTTCCGTGCTCCCTCAGCCCTCCCCCGCAGCAGCGCGCAAGGTCCCTGGAAATGACCCCTTAGGGCCGCCCTACGCACATCTACCTGGGAGTAAGTCCCATTGGAAGCACTGGGGCTTACTTCCGAGTAGACACACCTAGGAGCGCATTGTGAGCGCGTAGGCTGAAATAGCCCCTGCTCGGAGGCGGGGCTGTATGTGACGTCACTGAGACGGCGTGGTCGGAAGGAAGCCCCTCCCCTCGCCCGAAGAGAGTTCTGAGGAGACAGGCGGCCATGCCGTCATGGGGCGGGGCCAGAGAGAAGCCCCTCCCCGCCTGTAGGTAGGTTCTGAGGAGACGGGAGTGGTGACATCATGGGGCGGGGCGAGAGAGAAGGGCTCTGGGGGCGGCCTGAAGGTTCCGGTTCTCTTGTCCCCGCGGGTTGCCGTAGTTGTAGTTCTCGTGCGCCACGCGCCTCCGGGCTTCCGTAACCCCTCCCCGGCCTCGGAAGAGCGGGCCGCGTGTGCCCGGTCCCTGCGCGCATGCGCGGGAGCGCCCTCCCTTTATAAGCACGCCTCGCGCGGGCGCGCGCCCATTTGCGGCGGGGACGTGGCGGCGGAGGGTGATGCGCTGCGCGGATGGAGGGGAGCGCAGGCCGCTGCGGCCTGCCTGGTGAGAACCCGAGCGGAGCTGCGGTGCTCTGTGCTCCGGAGGGTCTGCAGGACTGCGCGGGAGTTCGGGGGTCCTTGGTCGGCAGGGCCTGGACTGTTCTGGGAGCTCGTCAGTGCGGTGGCGGGTCTGCGGAACTCCCCGCCACAGGGCGTGGTGGCGGCGTCTGGCCCGGGCGCCTTTCCGAGGAAGAGCCCTCGCAGGTCGCGAGGAGCACGTGCAGAGTGCCGGGTGCAGGGAGGGCACCGGGGGCAGGTCTTGCTGCCCGGTGTGCTCCCTGTGAGGTGCAGGAAGCTGGACTAGGTGGGCCGTGGCCTGATCCAGCGGGGCTCTGAAAGGCTGAAAGTCACTGGTGTGGGCACCGCACGACGTTCAGCCACTACATGGGGTGGAAAACAGGATCTGATGGAATGCAATGTAATTCCTGAACAGCCCAAAGGTGCGAAGCGGGATTTCGGTGCTCTTTTCCCTAGTTACAAGGCACTTAAAGGTGGACCTCCTCAGTACCGGTGCTGAGCCAAGTCATTCGCTGCCAAACCGGTGGCGCCACCTGTGAGTCCCATGGGAAACATGCTGGAAACGCCACTTCCGCTGTTTCCCTCACCAAAAAAGCCTTTAGCCAGGACAAAACGGTGCCCCATCATTAAGATCCATTGTGCACAGGTCACCGTGTGGGCACCATGTTCTGTGGAGGCTTCTGGGTTCCTGCATAGAAAACAGGAGGAAGTGACATCAGTGTGGAGGCGGCCATCTTTCCTTGCTTCAAGCTCACTAGGAAAAAGCATGGCCAGCACTCCAGAACCTGGAAATAAAACAAATGCGGCTCTAAGTGTTGGCTAAAATATCCAGCATGGAAGACTTTAGTAAGAACACCCTGCTTGGAGGCAAGTCTTGCAACCCACAAGTGTTCCAAGCAGCACAGTCTCTCATGTGGGGCCACAGGCAGCCTCACCGAGCCCTGCGCTATCACAACCAATATACAGCCATAACTTATGTTGCATTGGCAGCTATTTATCTCTAAAGTAGGGGCTTGGATCCCTGCTTTGTACTTTGCTTGTGAAGTGGACGGAGAGTCACGTAAGCGTCCCGTGCCGAAACGGTAGGGGACTTGGCACCAGCGCAGTTCTCCTTTTGTTTGTAAACAGTTCCTCTGAGCGGCATGGGATCCAAACTGTCCAATACATAATTCATTTCTGTTACTTAAACAATTGTAAGCCGCCTTGATCTTTTAGGAAAAGTGGTGTATAAAACTTTTAAATAAATGTGTAACAGGGAGCCCTGCATCCTGGCTCCAAACAAGTGACTGTTTTCCAGGCCTGACTAAAACAGTCTCTCTTTGCTTTTAGGATGGAAAGCAGAAGGTATCAGCATTCCAGGCAAGGGGGTCTTCTGCCCTGGTGAGTCTGCCCCCACCGTGGGTTGCTGCCCCTATAGGCGTTGCAAGTGTGGCTGCTGTGCTGCGCTTGTGTCATTAGGTGGCAGAGAGAAAGAGGCTATGTCTACGCTCAGTGTTCTGTGGCTGTGGACACTCAGAATGATTAGTAGCCTCACAAGTGTGAACTTCCTGTCCTTTTACCTTCCTGAAATCTGTTGTCTGGTTGCATTGAAGTCTTTGCACTTCCTGCTGGTATTTTGCAGTGCTGGGGGGGGCGGACGACATTTGTGGGGGAGGACAACTCTGGGGGGATGGAAGACTGTTGCTTGGCAAAGCTGGGATGCAGAGAGTTAGTGGGGTAGAGTTTGCACAGGGCCAGTGGAGCTGTTTTGCAAGGTCAGTTTCGGTGGCATCCTTGTTACTCATGTCACCAGGCAGTGGTTGGTTTGCAAATGCAGCCCCTTAGCATATGTTGAGGCTCCAGAAATAGGCAGCACCACCTAGACCCTCCCTGCTAATGGGTCACATGCTCACAACAGCATCACATTGCTAAGCCCAGAACAGCATAGCCGTAGCTACAGCTTTTGATTGTGCTTCTTTCCCTTAGAAGCGAAAAAACATCTTACAAAACCGTTAACAATCTTCTGATTATAGTCTGGTAGTCTGACTACAGGTAAACTTGCTGCTCTTGCTTTGTGGGGACAGATCACGTAAATCCCAAGTCTCTAACATGCCATAAGCTGCTTCTGAAACACATCCCTGTTCCAAACCAGTGAGCCATAGAGTATGAGGGACTGCAGAAACAACTGAGAAAGCACCCTTGGATGCTTGGATCCAGTTTCATGGTTCTTTGGATCTTGCCTGAGGTTTCCAATTGTTCCATATTTTCTCTCTCTCTCAAACCACTCTGAATCAAATGCAGGTAAGAGGCATAGTATAAACATGGCAGCATAGCTGGCACACCAAGGTTGGCTGTGGGTCTTTGCATTTGTCCTGATTGGGCAAAGACAAAGATCAGCTGAACAGTGTTTTGTTTGGATTGCTGGATTCTGGTAGGAGAGCCATTGCTGTTTCCAAAGAGGAGGGGTGTGCTGATTTTTGAGTCCAAAGAGGTGTGTGCTGCTTTTTGAATCAAATGCATGCTGGGATGAGAGCAGAGTTTGACAGCTTTGGTCATAAACGTTGATGTGACTTTGGATTGCAGGAATGTTGGGTGAGAGAAGAGGCAGTGCTGTGCTAGAGGCGATGTAGCTGAAAAGCACCTGGGCCTATGCCCAGCTCCAGGACTCCTATGCAAGCAGGGGAGCAGAGGCTACGGGGACAACCGGATCTGTCACAACAGCCTGTGGACAACAACGGGTGAGTAGGAAGGGGCAGGCTCTGTTTTTGAATATCAAGCTTTGAGACAGGTTGTCTTTTGTTCCATAATTTCTCCTCTGAGTTCATGTTTTCTAATAAGGGGAAGTTATCTGCTGGTATGAGTTGCAAAATGAGGCTGGGCTGTCTGTCCTGCCTTCCTGCTGCTGCTTTTCCAGCCTGTTTCTTCAACCGTGGTTGGTAGAAACTTGGGGTTTTTTAAAAATAATGACAGCAGGACTTGTGCTGGGGCTACGACTTAGGAGTTTCTTGGGGGAATTAGTTGGGCAGTGAATTTGATGTTGCCCCTTGAGGTGTGCAAGCACGGCTGCAGTGCTGTGTTTGTGTCATTGGGTGGCAGAGAGGAGCAGGTTATGTCTACGCTTGGTGCCTTGGAAAGCTGACTTGTAGGCGCTTAAGCATGGTTGATAGCCTGACAGAGCAGCAAATTGCTCCCCTCCAGCCCATGCAGTACAGACCTCTGGAATTTACTTGAGAGGGTCTGGCTTGGTAAGAAGCAAAAAACCATGTTCTTTAAACTATATTTTGGTGGTCATTATGCCATGGAACTGTTTTGCCAAGGTGAACTGTCACCACAAAACAGGGCGTGTTTGGGTTTCATTGTCCTCTTGGTCTTGTGTCTTTTCTAGCCTGGGGCCTATTGCTAAGGGAGATCTCCAAAGAGTGACTGATTGGGCTTCCTTTCATTGACAAGATTAGGCTCTTTAAAACTCATTCCTTGTTTATATGGTATCTGGCTTTGTAATGTTTTGCTGGGCAGCAGTTTACAAATATTCTTAACAAATGTTGACAGCAGATATAAAGGATTCCAGCAGGGCTCCTTCAAGACAATACAACCTATCTTTATGGCTCCTTTGCTACATAAACCACTATACCAGGGGTGCTCACACTTTTTTGGTTGGAGAGCTACTTTGAAACCCAGCAAGGCCCGGAGATCTACCCTCCAGGGGGGCAACTTGGGGGTGATGAGAAGTGGGGTGACTCCATGTGTGGGGCCACGGGGAGGGGTTGGGGAGCCCTCTGGTGGGCAACTTGGGGGGTGACGGGAAGTGGGGTGACTCCATGTGTGGGGCCACGGGAAAGGGTGGGGGAGCCCTCCAGGGGGGCAACTTGGAGGGGTGATGGGAAGTGGGGGGACACCAGGTGTGGGGCCAAGGGGAGGGGTTGGGGAGCCCTCCAGGAGAGCAACTTGGGGGAGTGATGGGATGTGGGGGGACACCAGGTGTGGGGCCAGGGGAGCGGCTGGGGAGCCCTCCAGGGGGGCAACTTGGGGGCAGCCCCACACCCTCTTCCCCGTCCTCCCTCCGCCCCAGAGCGCCTGCTCAGCTCACCCTCTGGGAGCAGGAAAAGTTCTGCGAGGGCGCCGCAGGGCGGCAGCAGCAACCAGAGCGTCCCCGCTGGCCACGGGCTCCAGCGCCGCCGCCCCCGGGGGATGCGCCACAGCCGGGCAGCTCCCGCTCATCTCCGCCACAGCTCCTCAGCACCAGATGCGATGGCAGGCCAATCGGGAAGCTCCGAGGCTCTTTCCAGCCCCTTTCAACATGGCGGGCCAATCGGGAAGCTCCAGGGCTCTTTCCCGCCCCTTTCATTGATTGAAAGGGGCGGGAAAGAGCCTCGGAGCTTCCCGATTGGCCCGCCATGTTGAAAGAGGTGGGAATGAGTCCCGGAGCTTCCCGATTGGCTCTTTCCTGCCCCTTTCAACATGGCAGGCCAATCGGGAAGCTCCAGGGCTCTTTCCCGCCCCTTTCATTGATTGAAAGGGGCGGGAAAGAGCCCCGGAGCTTCCCGATTGGCCCGCCATGTTGAAAGGGGCGGGAAAGAGCCTCGGAGCTTCCCGATTGGCCCGCCATGTTGAAAGGGGCGGGAAAGAGCCCCAGAGCTTCCTGATTGGCCCGCCATCCAATTGGGAAGTTCCAGGGCTCTTTCCCGCCCCTTTCAACATGGTGGATGGGAGGCTCGGCGCGCGATCGACCGGTCGATCGCGATCGACGTCTTGAGCACGCCTGCACTATACTGTTGTACTTTTTTTTTTTTTGTTCAGAGCAGCACAGAATTATTTCAGGTCAAAAAATATTAGGCAGGGGTACCAACTGATCTGACAAAAAACACACACAGTTTAGAGAGGAGAATACATCAAAGTCTCCCTGTCCCGAAAGGGCTCGCTGTAATCTAAAAAGATGTAGAACAAACTCTAGCACTAGAGAAGACACTGTGCTGGGATGAAAGGGCAGTTACTCTTCCCTTGCTAAATATCAAAGGGGCACCACTTGAAAAAGTGCTACTTTGCCTCATTAGCAGGGTATTCTAGTTTATTAAGAATGGAAGCATAATATTTGTCTAACGTAATGTTCAAATGAGCCACAACAGGAAAAGGGTGGGTCCTCGCACCTGGAGCAATGTGAGCCAACAGTGGGCTTTGCACTTGTATGTTAAAATTTTGGGATCTGTGAGCAGCCTTTAAAATCCAATGTTAATACCCAGTTTTTTATTCACAGGTGGTGGCTGTTGGACATTTTTTTTTGCAGGGATTGCAATGTGTGCTGTCCAAGGTAAGGCTAGCATTTTGGGATGATAGGATTTTTCAGATTAAATGACTTGCTAGAAGTGGAAGCAGTAGTAGGTATACAGTTCTGTGCTTGGGAGGTAAAATAACAGCATTGCTGCAGGGTACTCTTCCATAGAGACAGGCTTCCCCTTCCAAATTTTTTATACCTTGAGAATCGTGCTACATTGTCCATCAGTAACTCCTTCTGAGTTGTACTACAGGAGAACGCGGACCTTACCCAAACTTAAAACACGTCACGTTGAAGTCTCGTCATAATTTCAGCAGTTTGTTTGGCAAAGGCAAGACACAAACATATAATATAAAATACAAGTTGAGGAGACCTTTGCAAAATAAGTGCGGACCCAGAATGTTCAGCACGTGAAAAACCGTCACTGTTGGGGATTGTGATTGGCCACAGATAGGGAGTTGTAGAAATTCTTTCTTGGAGTTGGGGAGAGGAAACGGGGCTGGTCAAGAACAGAGGGGTTGTCCCTGGTATTCAGAGCCCCCTGCAAGTTACACCAGGTAGGGGCATTTTGGGGGGTTCGTAACAGCTGCCAAGCCACCTGCCCCGTAGAGACGTAAATATGACTACAGTGTCGTTTTTATGCCAGGAGGGGGCAGAGAGGAAACGGGGCTGCGTGCGAGTCTTCCTCCTTGAAGGATGGGTGGAGGACACTGACAGCAGCTGAACAAATGTGTTCAAGGTTCAAGTTGATGGTGGCAGAAGCAGCATTAGTGCAGGGATGAGATGCAAGAGGTGCCGCCTGTGACAACTTGGTATGAAGCTTAAATAGTGTAAGAGAAGTCCAGGGACGGCTCACGGCATGTGACCATTCTTTGCTTGTGACCATTCATAGCGCAGGTGACCATTCTTTGCAAAGTTCCCCCTGCATAGGATGGACAGAAGAATTGCTGGCTGCCGAAATTGAGACACTCAGAATCGGGGGTTGGGGGTTGGGTTGAGATGTCCATATTCCAGGACAAGCTTCTCTTTTGAAAGTCACCCCTCTCCAACAAGAGGCATCCAGAAGTAGACTTCTGATATGGAACTCTCGAATTGGAATTAATCAATGAGGTTTTATTGTCTGTGTGTCTGTACTCCGTTACATAATTGTTACTGATTTCACTATTCATCACTTTTGTGCATGAGCGTGTGATCATAATCTCGAAAGCTAGAGGAAGTGCTTCATGCATCTGACGAAGTGGGTTCTAGTTTGCAAAAGCTTTGGGCTGCAATAAATCTTATTCCTGGCCTTACGGGTTTTATGTTGCACATGCTCCCATTCTGTGCATGCTTGTGTTGAAGCCCAAACTCTGTATGATTCCGCGTGGCTGCAATTTGGTTTCTGCTCCCAGCTATTCTGCCTAAATAAAACAGACTTGACACAACCACCATAGTGTTTTGCACTGAATTGCTGGCTGCTGAATTGTCTTCACCTGCTCAGGATCTTTGTCCATAGAAAACTGCCTTGTATCGCTTCAGCCTGTCGATCCCTCAAGCTCAGGCTTGTCTGGCTGGCAGCAGCTCTCCAATGTTTTGGGCAGGTCTTTCACAGCCCAAGCTGGAGGTGCCGTCAGGACTTGAACTCGGGACCTGCCTGCACAGCAGGGCTCTGCCACTGAGCTGCGACCTCTTCCATAGCGCAGGGAGGCCCATCACAGTCTATGTATAATGGCCCACAGCCGGCCATTCCTTGTCTATGAAAAACTGTGAATGCTAGGGGTCCACTCCTGAAACTCACTCAGTTACTTACTTTGGAACCTTTGAAGGCCTGGGTTCTGCCAGGCCGGCAACCCACTGTATTGGCATCCACAGGCTTATGAATGAACCACAGAAGCCTCTGTAAGCTACTTCAGTGTTTGGAGCCAACTTCTGGTTTGACCAGAAGTAGCTTCTTTGGGCTATTCTGCGGCCCACAGAGACCAGTAGGGTGCATCTCCAACCCACTGTGACCCAGGAGAGGCTTCTGGAGGCACCCATGTAAGACCTTCTGTATCCACAGATGGCTAAATCCGTGGATATGGGACCTACATGTGTGGAGCATCAACTGTACATTCATTAACTGTGAAACCCATGTTGGTTTCCAAGAATGTGGCAGTAACTAAATGGAGGGGTGAGTGGGTAGCCTTTGAGGAGGGCATGAAAGCTGCGTGCCTTGATCATTGGGAGACCAGCCAGCTGCTCCACAAGGATGGGATCCTGAAAAAGCATGGTATAAACCGGCATGCATATGGCTTCTCAGTCTAGCCCAAGAAGAGGGTGAGGTCTTTGAATCGGAAGATGTCCCATAGCAGCTCAGGTTATTGGGGCATGGGGAGTTGTGAAACTGTGGGGCAGCAGCTGCAGAGGCACTCCGCATGTCTTCAGGGAGGCGAGATGGTATTAATCAGTGAGGGTATCGGGGTTAATGGTCAGTTGAGATGTGTAAATCACAAGGGAGGGATTGCATTAGCTGTGATGGACTGCAGTGGGAGGGGACAGGAATAATCTCCGTTAAGCGTCTGTAGTGTCTCTTCAACACTGAAGATCAGCATGCAGGGCTTGCTTTTGGAAACTCCTCTCTTCAGGAAGCCTGTTCTCTGAGTGACGGTGTATTACTGTCATCCAATAATCCAAATCATTCTGGAAGATGCCTGCACTGCAGTTAACCCATTTTTGTCCAGCCCGCAGGTGTATACATTTGATCCCTGTTGTGTATATGCAGTGTTGGGCAAAAATGGTTTAAAACAGCTACAAACGAGCAAGAGTGCGAGAGGGTGGCAAGGAGTCGGGGCACCCTCCTTTTGGATGCCATCAGCATGATGGGAAGAGGCTTTCACCCCATGTGCATGGGCTCAGCCTGGCCCAGAAAGCTGCACTCGTGTCTCCGTAAACTCCGGGGAGATTAAGCCGTTTCTAAAGATCAGAACTAAAAAAAAAACCTTGGCAAATGGAGGAGGTTGGATCAAATCTGTGTGAGTGCTTTTGGGTGGGAAAATGGAGGTTTAACCTAACCTTGGGTTAACCCAGAACACGTGTCCTTTTTATTTTTTGTTTGTAATCATCCTCTTGGGAAATCCCCAATATGGTGCTCGTAATGGTTTGAAGAGCTGATCATCTTGGGGAGCTGGGTCAAAAGAAATGGGGGGGGGATCAGCACCCAGACTCGAGCTGATAGTCTGCTCTGTGTCTTTGGACTTGCACTAAGAGTGTGCTATTGTACTCCACCTGTGCTAACACCTTCCTTGTCTCATTTGCAGACCTCGGTGGCGCTGTGAGAGCTCAACTGGGATTCCTTGTCCATGTGTACTAAGTTCGGGTCCAGGGTATTTGAGGGACTGCCTTCATCCGTGTAATCCAACCCATCCTCTCAGGTCATTTGAGGGGACCCTTCTGACTGTTGCCACCAGTAGAGGTGAGTTCAGTGGCGGCAAGGAATAGGGCCTTCTCTGTGGTGGCGCCCTGTTTATGGAATTCCTTTCGCTTGGAATTGAGAATAGCTCCCTCTCTAGAGACCCTACTGCGGGGCCTCACCACCTTCTTTATGAAGGCTTTTAACTGACAAATTGCATTGTTTGGGTTTAGTTTAATGTTCTCTTAAGGTGCCCTGAAAACCTTTTGGGGTTTTTTTTTTTTTTTGGAAGTCATTTATGTACTTGCAGAAACTCATGTTGCAATAAACATATTTAAAACGGAAAGCTGATAAGTTTGAACATGAACAAAATAACTGCTGATGGGAGGGAGAGGAAACCAAACAGAAGAACTGTTGCGGCCCAGTAGGTAGATCTGAGCAGGCATCAGCTTGAGGCTTGACGTAGCAATGAACTCACTGGGAAGTGCTGGGCACACTGGTGTCTTGACTGCAACAGGCAAATGAGAATATTGCAAGGGTGTGGGTGACCCTTGCCACGTGTGGACGGCGAGAGTTACAGCTGCCAGCCTGGAGCAAACAGGTCTGACCCTGTCATTTCGCTGTCCAGTTCGGTGAGATGCGTCTGGAGCTCTTCACAATCTTCTTCTGGTCTTCAACCACCCAGAACAGTTAAGTGTCACCCACAAACTTGGTCACCTCACCTCACTGCTTATCCCTGACTCCAGGTCATTTATGAACAGGTTGAAAAGCACCAGTCCCAGAACAGAGCCGTGGCGCACACCACTTTTCACCTCTCTCCATTGTGAAAATTGCCCATTGACACCCACTCGCTGCTTCCTTGTCCTCAACCAGTTCCTAATCCATAAGAGGACCTGCCTGTCCTCTAACTCCTTGACAGTGGAGTTTTCTCAGCAGCCTTTGGTGAGGGACCGTGTCAAACACCTTCTGAAAATCCAGGTATATAATATCCACAGGTTCTCCTGCATCCACATGCCTGTTGACCTTTTCAAAGAATTCTAAAAGGTTAATGAGACAAGACTTTCCCTTACTCAGAAGGCACCAGGTATGACATTAAATTGCCTCTTTGTAGCCTTTCCCCTTCTTAAGGTTTTTTAAAGTTTTTTTTGGGGGGGGGGGTTGCTTGATTCTAGGTGCTTGGAGAAAATACAAAAAAATTAGGTCAGAAGGTTAACTTTGTTAAGGACTAATTAACAAAAAAAGGACCATTTAAAAGAACCAATTAACTGTTAACCAAAGTTCTATCTGATATGTAATTAAGGTATTAAAAAGAAATTATGAGTAGAAGTGTAAAAGTTCTTTCTATATTTCTGTATTTTGAATCTAATGCCCCATCCAGGGTCAAATTTAAAAAAACACATTTTTGGTTTCATATGGCTAAAATAATCCAACTTAAAAGTTGAGTTAAAGTTAAAAGATAAGCTAAAAATTGAACTTAAAGAGTTAATCTACATTGAAAAGAGTTTTTGTTGTCGTTAATGGTAGGGGATTTCTATAAAAAAATTGTTTTGAGTGTCATTTTTGTTGTTCCCATAGTTTTTATGAGGTCTCTAAGGTACTTTCAGGTCAAAGAAGAGACTAAAATAAAGTCCCTAAAATAGACCTGCATATGGACTATGAGCCCTAGGAGAGAGTCACAGTTGAGACTTAAGTGGATCATGAGCTTCAGCTGCCATTGGGAATGGGGGATATCACACTTTCCTCTCCTTAGGTACTACTTTAGACATGTTCCTGAACAGCTCCTAAGATGAGAGTCTAAGACTGCAATCCGAACTGCACTTTCCTAGGAGAGTAGACCTGGTTAGGACTGTGCCCTGAGTCATTTGAAGGCTTCCAGTGTTTCTATAGCAGCGGTTCTCAAATGTTTCACTCTCCACAGCTCTTTACACCCCCAAAAGGAATCTCAGAGACTCATGGAGCCCCGGTGCAAACCAGGCAGGGGGCAGATGGTAGCCACTTATGGTGTACTTGTGAAGCTCTAGAAGGGTCTTGGAGAGCCTCAGGGCTCCTAGGAGCACACTTGGAGAAATGCTGTTCTATACCATTAAAAGTCCATTAAACTTATAAGTGTGGAAGCCATCCCTCCTGATAGCTTCTAACCTTCTGGTGGGTGATGGACCGAGGGTAGGGCATGCTCTTCCAGAGCAACTCATGCAGCAACAGCTGAGCTTAAAATGCTTTCCCTGTAAGTCATGTGCAAGAAATAGAACCAATGGGAGAGATCGCACTTGGCTTGTCCTTGGGGTATTTCACTACAGCAGCTGTCCTCAGACTGGCTCCCTGCTATTTGTCAAGGTGAACTTTTTCCATCTGAGGACAGAGTACAAAAAAAGGGGGGCTATTGTGACGCAAGTGCCACATTTCTGAAACCAGGCTCCAGTCGGCAGCTGGTGTGGGGGGGGCAGCCAGTGGCCCCCCCGAGTGTTGCCATTTCAGCAAGCAAAGCCCCTGTTTTGTAAATGGGTCTCTTGGCACAAGGCAAGCACTAAACTTTTGAGCTGGGAGGACCAGGGGCTGCTGTCAAGACTGACTGTTGCCTTTGGCTACTGGCAGCAAATGTTTGGTGGCTGAAGGGGGTCCCCATTCATATACACTGCCATGGTCACCTCCTCCTTCTGGCTTTCCCCCCTCCTTCAGGCACAGTCTCAAGCTGATCTTCCGATTCCTGATTTGTCAGGACTCTGCAGCAGACATGAGCCGGGTGACATCTCAACGGCCCTTGCGGCAATGCTCCAACTGTCCTAAAAAAAAATCCACATGAGCACTTGAATCCTGCACAAGGATTAAGGCTGCAATCCTAACCTCACTTTCCTGGGAGTAAGTCCCATTGAACACAATACGACATACTTCTGAGTAGACCTGGTTAGGATTGTGCCCTCACACAATCTTCCTGGGACAATTCTGAAGGGTGGTGAGTGCAATTGTGCCCAATCCTAGCAATTCGTTTTCACGCATGTCTCACACTTTAACGTTAGACCCCTTAAGAACATAAGAACAGCCCTGCTGGATCAGGCCATAGGCCCATCTAGTCCAGCTTCCTGTATCTCACAGCGGCCCACCAAATGCCCCAGGGAGCACACCAGATAACCTGCATCCTGGTGCCCTTTCTAGCCAGCTGAACATAAGAACAGCCCCACTGGATCAGGCCATAGGCCCATCTAGTCCAGCTTCCTGTATCTCACAGCGGCCCACCAAATGCTCCAGGGAGCACACCAGGCAACAAGAGACCTCCAAGGCCTCCTGGGAATTGTAGTTTAAGAACATAAGAACAACCCCACTGGATCAGGCCATAGGGCCATCTAGTCCAGCTTCCTGTATCTCACAGCGGCCCACCAAATGCTCCAGGGAGCACACCAGG
>NC_089836.1:1245348-1293675 GCF_035046505.1 Tiliqua scincoides
AACAGGAAGCAGTGGAGAGAGCCCTCGTCCCACAGCTCATGCTAGAGGTTGAACAGTTGGCTGTCCGCTGAGTGCTGTTGCATGTGGCCAGCTCGGGCTCCAGCAAGTCTTCGGAGGGCCAGAGGCCCATTGGAGACTGTGGGCTCCCTGAGGGCCGGATTGGGAGTCCTTGAGGGCCACAAGTGGCCCCAGGGCCGGGGTTTGAGCACCCCTGTTCTATCACATTGCAGGGGGAAAAAGTGGCCAGCTCCTCACAGTGGCTTGCAACCGCTCTGACTTTCCACAGGAAAAAGTACTGTGGTGGCAAGGAGCTCTTTAGACACCTGCCAAGGCATGTTATCCAGGCCCCCCTGGCCCCCCCTTAGCTATGCCACTGTCACTATTCCGTTACACTCAGTGATATACGGGAATTACAATCTGCAAGTAACATTAGTACAAAAAACATGACGAAGGGTTCTGTATGGTCTGGTATGGAAGGAAGTCCAGGGGGGTGACACAGTGAGTTCTTGCCCTTGGTGACACCAACCCTAGTGATGCCTCTGCTTGCACATCCAGCGCCCCAGTCTTGGTCTCCTCTGAGCATCTGCCCCCCAACATCACACTGTCCTCACTCTATGAGGCCTCCCTTCTCAACATCCCTGACAGAAGCGGCATTTCCTGTTAGCATTTCTCACTGTCAGATCAACATCTTACTTTGGCCTACCTGATGGGTGGGAGACGACGACAGGCATTGCTGGAACACCAGCGTGTGCTCCTCGCACAGGTCTTTGCATATAGACCCTGAGATGATGCCTTTGTTGTACTGATCACACTAAGAGAGAGGGGAGAAAGAGAGAGGACACAAACCCATTAAATAAAATCAGCAGGTTCACGGACTGGTGTCACTTTCATTTATCCCTCTCCGTCCTCTTTTTCTAGCCCCTCACCCAGCACCACCATTCCAGTGAGCTGGTTTCCTTGCTGCAGGGAGCCAGCCTGGTGAACCTGAGGAAATAGTATCATGGATGGTCCAACCATGGGGCAGGTTGGGACAGCTGTCACAGGTAGCCAGTTCTGGACCCGTTAAAAGGCAAAGACTCCCTCCCTCCCCCTCCCCAATCCAAAGCAGGACAATGGCTTTTTTAGGACCAGCCAGAAACCAACAGAAGCTTTAAAATCTGACAGGCCTCTTCCTTGGGCAGACGTATCTGGTGGGCCCCTGTGAGATGCACGAAACTGGACTTAATGGGCCTTTGGCCTGACCCAGCAGGGTTCCTCTTATGTTCTTATCTCAGCAGTGCGTACAACAACCCTGTAAGGTAAGCCAGGATCATTATCTCCAAATTGCAGGCGGGGCTGAGGCTTCAGGAATCGTGGTTTGCCCAGAGCTGCCCTGTAAGTTCGCGGCACATGGAAGATGCAAACTGGGGAATCTCCGATTTATGGCCCGCTCTCTGCACGACACTCTGCGAAGCTCCTTTAGCGCCCAGGACCAAGGCGACCGCACCTTGCCACAGAGACATTCTCCCGAGCACAGAGAGATTAACAGAGCTGGAACGGTCCAAAAACAAGACCTCAGAGAGCAGAGAAACTAGAACTGCAATGGCTGTGAAGATGGCTGGCACCAGTTATGCCTCCGGGAGCAGTAAATTCAGGCGAGCCCCTCGAGGCTCACCGGAGTCATAAATTTCAAATTAAGACTCTGATAATTGATCCCTCGCCTTCTTGACTGGATCGCTCGGCACCTCTAATTGCGGCAGACGCTACGGGGCATGAATGTCAGCCGCTCAGCTCCCTTCCACTCCTTTCGCCCCGTCCTCCTCTCCGTGGTGCTCTGTGGCATTCCACATTTCTCAACGCCGTACGGGGCTGCTTGACGTCCCGGCCACTTTTTTTTTAAGCAAGGCAGGAAAATCCAAATTAATTGCAGGAGGCAACTGGGGCCAGTGGAGGTGAATGCCTCTGGGCAAGTGGATGGCAAAAAGCTGGTAGTTGGGCAAGCGGCTGGCAGCTCCATCCCTGACGGGTATTAGTGCCCACGCAAGGAGCGGTAGGATCAGGCCTTTCCTTCACTTTTGGGGTTCTGAAATCACTGCAAATCCTCTCATGCAGAACAGAGGAGGGGGGATGTTTGTGATGCAAATTAGCATCTTGAGAAAGACAGGCTGAAGCAAGACAGGCTGAAGCACTCCCCAATCAGCACTGGGATCTGGCTGTTGCATGCACAGCATATGCAAAAGGGATGCGCATCTTTCCGCACCCACAGCAGGCACATGCCAGGGAGTTGCAGCTTTTACGGAGACGGCGTGAACACAGAGCTGTGCGGTCTGCAGAGAACGGGGCTGCACTGGTCAAAGGGCCTCCCGACTGCACTTTTCAGGGCTGCCTGCGTGACTTCCATGGCCCCTATTAAGGTGTGGGTATCCCTCCACTTCCTGGACCACTGTACCCTTTTTCTGCCACAACCCCAATTCTGCCAGGCACCAGGGTGCCAGGGGAAGCCACTGCAAAATAGCAATGCTTAGGGTGTGACTGCTTTGCAGAAGCTGAGAGCAAGATTTGTACTTCAGGGATGGCCCACTGTAAGATCTTGTGCGCATCAGGGCTGAGTTGGAAAAGACGGGTCTCTCTGCCCTGCCCGTTTCATCAGAGCTGCCTGCAGTGCAACCTCTGCAGCGTGAGGAACTTCTCCCAAGATGCTGAGGGCCTTCACCCAACCTGTGGAGTGGTGTGGCAGTTCTGCAGCTGCAATCAAAGCTCTCCAAGGCCACCAGTGACAGACACAAGAGTTTGCAGCCATCTAATGAGACCGGTGCACTGGGGAGTTTCCACTTCCCTGGCTCACGTCTTGCAGCTGCCTAACGGTCTCATAAAGCGAGCTGAGTAGGTCAAGCTCATGACTGGCCCACATTTCTGTAGGAGCCAAAGTCTGGACAGAGCTGGTTTGCAGGCCTGGTTGACAAGCACATTGCCTTGAGGGCAACTGACCAAAGGTCCACTGAGCTCAAAGTCCTGCTTGTAGCAGCAGCAATCAAGGCAGGGATTATTGTTCCTGCTTGTACCCAGTACCGGGCATTCAAGGGTAGACTGCTCCTGCACATGGAAGTTCCATTCTGGCTAATAACCACTGAAAGGCTTGCCTTGCGTGTCTCGCCCATTTTTAAGAGATGTGAAAGCCGGGGCTGGCTCAAGACCTCCTGACGCACCACTAAGCTGACACATCAACTGCTCCCCCCCCTTGGCCAGTGGCGCATGAGCCAATCCCCCTCCTCGTCACAGTTTGTAGATTTTGAAAGGGAAAAGTGTGCAGAAGGCAGTGCGGGGAGAGCAGAGCAGCAGGATATTGATTCATTTTATAAATAAAATGTTGATTTGACTATGTGGATTGCTCTTGCGGACAAGCTGCATAGAGGCATTCTTCCTTCATCCCAGGAAATGGGAGGAGGGTCTGCAGCTGCTGCCTGCCAGAGAAGGTGGGGCAGCGTTTGCCTGGCCACCACAAGCCGCGGGAGGCCAGTTGGCACATGGGGGAAAAGGCCAGACAGAGCATCCAAAACCATCTCCCAGGAGGAGAAGCAGAAGCTATTAAGACCAGGCTGGGTGGGGAGATGGTGAGCACAGAGTGCGGCCCGCTAATTGATGCAGTGCGCTTCATCATTTTTATAGCCTGCTCTCGGGTGTCTCCCAGGAGGCGCCTAAGTGGCCCCTAACAAGTCGTTAGTTAGTGGTGGAAAACCAGACAACGAGGCTGGAATGCAGTCAGGCCACCCCCCGCCTTCCTCACCATTTTCACCATGAAGAGCAGAAGGAATGGGGAGACCATAAGAACATAAGAACAGCCCCACTGGATCAGGCCATAAGCCCATCTAGTCCAGCTTCCTGTATCTCACAGCGGCCCACCAAATGCCCCAGGGAGCACACCTGATAACAAGAGACCTGCATCCTTGTGCCCTCCCTTGTCAGCTGAATATAAGAACAGCCTCGCTGGATCAGGCCATAGGCCCATCTGGTCCAGCTTCCTGTAGCTCTCAGCAGCCCACCAAATGCCCCAGGGACCACACCAGATTAACAAGAGGGCATCCTGGTGCCCTCCCTTGCATCTGGCATAGCCCATTTCTAAAATCAGGAGGTTGCTCATACGCATCATGGCTTGTAACCCGTAATGGATTTTTCCTCCAGAAACTTGTCCAATCCCCTTTTAAAGGCGTCCAGGCCAGACGCCAGCACCACATCCTGTGGCAAGGAGTTCCATAGACCAACCACATGCTGAGTAAAGAAATATTTTCTTTTGTCTGTTCTAACTACCAACACTCAATTTTAGTGGATGTCCCCTGATTCTGGTGTTATGTGAGAGTGTAAAGAGCATCTCCCTATCCACTCTGTCCATCCCCTGCATAATTTTGTATGTCTCAAAATTTGTATGACCGCCTCCTCCCTTCTCTCCCCTGCTGGATCTGACTCCACTTGAACTGAACTACAGCCAGTCCTCACTTAAAGTTTCATTCAAAGTACTTTCCTTTTTTAAAAAAACTGGTTTCATTATAAGTTGTTTCACTGAAAGTTGCCATTTCCAAGAACCGATCGACAACATGAAAGTGAGGACTGGCTGTAATCATGGACTGCACAGTAACGAAGACCAAAACCACTCCACGCTGGGTCTCCACCTTGCTCACACCAGTCCACAAGATGCTGCCAGCCCACCGTTATTCTAGCTTGCCTGCCTGCCTACGCAGCGTTCTGGGACTGCAATCCCTGGGCTCACCTCTGGAAACCCCCAGCCACCATGTTCTGCCCTATTTTGGTCCTCTGAGGCAGGAGTGGGACCTGGACAAATGGGTTTAAATTACAACAAAGGAGGTTCCGATTAAACTTTAGAGTTGGAAGTGATCCACACGGTCATCTAGTTCAAGCCCCTGCCACGAGCAGGAAATTCTCCCAGAACATCTCTAGTAGAGGCCTATCAAGTTCGGCTTGAAGATCATCAGTGAGGGAGAAACCACCCTCCTTCCTTGGCAATCCGCTCCACTGTCGAACCGCCCTGGCAGCCAAGAATTTCTTCCTGATGTCCAACTGGAATCTCCTCTCTTGCAGTTTGCACCTATTGGATCTACTTCTACCTCCTGACAGGGAACTGTGAGGCAGTGGAACATTCTGCCTCAGAAGGTGGTGGACTCTCCACGGTTGGAGGTCTCTGAGGCTAGTTGTTGACAGCCTGCATTGGCTAGGGGTTGGACTTGATGATCTTGCAGATCCCTGCCAACTGGAATTCTACAATTGCTGGAAAGGAAACGAAAGTTTCTGATAATCGAGTCCTCTCCTCCACACGCCCTCTTTTGCTCCAGTCCCTTCTTCCTTTTCCAATCTAGGGGAGTAAAGGGGCATGGCAGGCAGAGAATGTCCCCCGTTAATCTGCCACCTGAGATGCCATGACCAGCCTCCGGGATGGAATAGCACTGCCCTTTTGGCTCCCCCAACCCCACACAGAGCCCACCTAACGCCAAGATCTCCATTTCTGACGCATCAGGAACATTCGCACATTTGGAAGACGCAGAAGAGAGAACGAGAGAGTGACTTACAATGATCACCTGGCAGACGTGTCCTCTACACAGTTCCGAGTAGGAGGAGTAGTGCATGTAGACCACCCAGCTGCCCACAAAGATGCCCAGCCAGGCCAGGAACAGATACTTCACCTTGATGCCAGGAACACGGCTCTGGAAGAGAGCAAAGCGATCGACACTAAGAGGGTGGTAAGGAGCCGCGTCACCATGGCGAAGCGATGTGGCAATCCCCTCCCTCACCCACTTTTGCACCTCTGGATTCACCCAGTGGAATCGACCACAGAGACGTCACTTGCGGCATCCCGGCAGCTAAGTCTGAACTGTCTCCCCAGCAGATATGCAGCCAGGGATTGAACCCGGGACACTCCATCAGCAAGGCAGGAATGGTGCCACCCTGAGCTACAGCTACAGCAAAGAGGAGGAGCTTCACTGTGAAGCCAATGGGGGTCTCCCCTGTTTATGGGGGGGCTGCCCTCCAAGGTGGCTGGGAAGTTAAACGCTACAGAGTGGATAGGGAGATGCTCTTTGCACTCTCACACAACACCAGAACCAGGGGACATCCACTAAAATTGAGTGTTGGGAGAGTTAGAACCAACAAAAGAAAATATTTCTTTACTCAGCGTGTGGTTGGTCTGTGGAACTCCTTGCCACAGGATGTGGTGATGGCGACTGGCCTGGACGCCTTTAAAAGGGGATTGGACAAGTTTCTGGAGGAAAAATCCATTACGGGGTGCAAGCCATGATGTGTATGCGCAACCTCCTGATTTTAGAAATGGGCTCTGTCAGAATGCCAGATGCAAGGGAGGGCACCTGGAGGCAGGTCTCTTGTTATCTGGTGTGCTCCTTGGGGCATTTGGTGGGCCGCTGTGAGATACAGGAAGCTGGACTAGATGGGCCTATGGCCTGATCCAGTGGGGCTGTTCTTATGTTCTTATGTACAGCTCAGCCAATAACAGAATCAGCGGCCCACCTTTGGAAGGCCACAACACATATGCCTAGTTCTCCAGCAGCCACATGGGCTGCCAGGTCCTGCGCACTGTCTCCAAGAGCTGCTTTTCCTGCACAAAGCCATCACCCATTGAAGTCATCTGGCCAGGCCCTACTCTGGTTTCTGCAGTATGGAAAACCACTCTGTGTTTCTGCAGCCCCCAAATCACAGAACAAGAAAGACTCCCCAAGGAAATCTGGCAGCTGTGGGGCTGGATGTTGGAAATTTTTTTTCTCCAAGAAGCAAGTCTGGGAAAACAAGCCGTTAACTGGAGGGTTTGGTTTCCAGTTTATAAACTGTGGTTTCTTACTGGACAGGCCAATGAAAAGCAAAGGGTATCAGAGTCATTTGGGCCCACCATACAATGCAAAGTGTCAGCGCTTTGGGGAGAATAACTGCCCCCCTTCCATCTCTCATAGTCAGGGGTTGTCTTACTGGCTCCTGGCCTGGCCAACAGGCATTTTGGGAAGAGGCTCCGGAGACATCTGAGCTTTCCCTGGCAACCGGCCGCACCTCCCTAAGGAAGGCTGACACATTTTCAAGGAGGACAACGGCTCGGAATGGTGAGAATTGCAGGTGGATAGAATGGAGAAAAGCATCTCCAGGAGAGTCAAAGCTCAAGTCAACCTCGGGACAAAAGGGACCCTGTTTGCCCAGGGCAGGCTTGTGGATCCAGCCAGCCCAGCCATGAATGGCAGAGAAGGGTGCCAGGTATCCATTTCAAGTGCAGTGCCTTTGTGCCAAAAAATCACAAACCCAATAGCCAGACAGGCTCTCTCTCTCTCTCTCTCTCTCTCTCTCTCTCTCTCTCTCTCTCTCTCACCATCATCAGACATGTTAACCTCCCTTTCCATTTTGGTGTGGCACTTTGACAACACAGTCATGCCACCAAGATGGAGGGAGATGGTTTAGCTTAGAGAGTTGTTTTAAAGAGCATGGAGGAGGTGATGGGGAAGATGACTGTGTGTTGAGAGGACCAGGCCGGAACAGCAGCGTTTGTTCCAGCAGCCTGTCCTGGCACCCCCCCACCCCCGCTATCCAGAGGATCAAGCAGATTCCAGTTACATAATGCAAAGGCTACCAAATGTCACTGGACACAAACACAGAGCAGCCACAAGGCATTTGCTTCCTTGCCTCTGTTGTGCGTATGAGGGGGAGAATTGCGGGAGTGGGGAGAATTGCTCGGTGATCAGTTGAAAGATGTTTCAATTTGCCTAACTCTGGCATAAGAACATAAGAACAGCCCCACTGGATCAGGCCAGAGGCCCATCTAGTCCAGCTTCCTGTATCTCACAGCGTCCCACCAAATGCCCCAGGGAGCACACCAGATCACAAGAGACCTCATCCTGGTGCCCTCCCTTGCATCTGACATAGCCCATTTCTAAAATCAGGAGGTTGCACATACACATCATGGCTTACAACCCGTAATGGATTTTTCCTCCAGAAACTTGTCCAATCCCCTTTTAAAGGCGTCCAGGTCAGATGCCATCACCACATCCTGTGGCAAGGAGTTCCACAGACCAACCACATGCTGAGATTACCTTAGTTTACCTTAGGCAAGGGACCCAATCGATTTTTCCTCCAGAAACTTGGAGAACATCAATGATTATTATCTTTAAACAAGTCCAGTGGTTCTATCCAGTCTCTTTCCTACTCAAGAGAGGTTTCTTTGTGTCTCTTAAACACAAGATTTGGTGTGGAGATTCACCTGACTGCAGGGAGGGTCTACCTGAGCTCTTCTCACCTAGGGTGAAATAGGAGGGCTGGTGTTGTTCTTGCCCGGGTTCAAAGCACTGACAAACACCACAGAAGGGATACAGAACAGGGAGGGGAGACAAGCACATACTCTGTCGGGCCTCATTTGTGCCCAGACGACACACCCCCGGCACCCGTTTTTAATACCAGGTCTTAGTCCTGAAACGTATGAAGAATGTGCCCCTGAGCAAGTGCAGAGTGCATCTTCATTTTACCGAAGGATATTTATACGCTGCTCTTTCACAACCCCATTCTCAAAGGGCTTGGTGGAGGAGCAGAAATAATGAGAAGATGCTTGTCCCAAAAGGACTCACCGTTCCGGCCAGCACATTTTAACAAGGGCACATATAAGCTGGAGAGGGTTCGGAGGAGAGTGACCAGAAGCCAAGTACTCAGAGAACCTGTGAACTTGGACCTCTATACACTTTCTATCTCTATGGTACAATGGCAAGCAATCAAAATGCTTCAAAAGTGACATAAATTTCACCCTGTCCTTTAATTAACATGTAATTCAAGTTTCGGGGAAAAAATTTCAAACTATAAACAGTATAAACAGACGCTACTGGTTTTTTTTTAAGAATTCAGAAGAAATTTTTTTTCAGAAGAAATTCAGAAGAATTTTTTAAGAATTCAGAAGAAAATGTTTTCTATAAAAACTACACTGTGGTGTTAGGCGTCTGCTGTGTTACTGTGTGTGTTTGACAAGACTAGACTAAGTTTACCTTGTGTGGGCGGGGCCCTTAAGCACAGCGCACAATTGGAAGCAGTTGGTCCAATTGGCTTTAAAGCCAGCCTAGACTCCTAGAGTCCATCTTCAAAGTGTACAAGCTGCAAGCCTTGGGGGCTCTCATAAGAACATAAGCGCCCCACTGGATCAGGCCACAGGCTTCCTGTATCTCACAGCGGCCCACCAAATGCCCCAGGGAGCACACCAGATAACAAGAAACCTGCATCCTGGTGCCCTCCCTTGTCAGCTGAACAGAAGAACATCAGAAGAGCCCTGCTGGATCAGGCCAAAGGCCCATAGTCCAGCTTCCTGTATCTCACAGTGGCCCACCAAATGCCCCAGAGAGCACACAAGACCACAAGAGACCTGCATCCTGGTGCCCTCCCTTGCATCTGACATCACCCATTTCTAAAATCAGGCGGTTGCACATACGCATCATGTCTTATAGCCCTTAATGGATTTTTCCTCCCGAAATTTGTCCAATCCCCTTTTAAAGGCATGTAGGCCAGATGCCATCACCACATCTGGTGGCAAGGAGTTCCACAGACCAGCCATTCTCTTGTCTCCTCCCCATAGCTTTCCTTTTTAAAATCATGTGCTTCTGCAGGAATTGAAAGCTCACTGCCTGCTTGCTTGGGTGCGTGTTTCTTTTTACTGTGGGTTGGTCATAAAAAGTAACTGTTTAAAAAAAAGTTGACCATAAAAAGTTGGTCATAACTGCCTGACCTTGCATGGTGAATTTCATTTCCTAAATGTCCCCTTTTCCTTGCAGTCTTGTGCTTGTTGGCTGATGAAGTGGCATAGCTAGAGGGGGTGCAAAGCTCTGAGTTTTACAAGGAGCCTCGCTGCAGTGTGTAAGGGCTACTGGAGCCATTCCGGGCGGTGGCAGCAAAACAGAGGCAAATGCACAAGACAAAGAGCCCAATTCGATCCAGCTTTCCAGCACTGATGCAGCCATGTCAATGGATCTTATGCTGCATCATGGCGGGGAAGAGCATTCAGAGGCCTCCTCAAGTTAGAGAACATTTATTCACTTACCTTGGGGTTGCACTCGGTGGTGGACACTTGGATAGGATTGGGCCCTAAGGCACCACAAGACCATTTCTTATTTTTCAGCACTTAAAAGCATCAGGTGCCCTACTGTTGGCAATGATTCTGTGGAGAATTTCTTTGCTAAGTCCATTGACTCAAGATCTAGTGAGGAATTCGGGGAACACTCACTGGCCTTAGGCAGGGGTAGGGTGGAGTGGGTCTATTTTTATGGTGGCTCACTCGAAGTGACAAAGGGAAACTAATGAAATTGTGTTTTTCTGCCCTAGGAATCAGTGGCAGCCCAGTCTAGAAAAAGGCAGGCTATTGTGCAGTCTAGAAAAAAGATGCCTGAGATGTACAAAACTGTGCAAGGGATGGATAGATAGAGGGGTGTTCTTTTCCCTCTCACACAAGGGACATCCACCAAAATGGAGTGTTGGGAGAGTTAGAAGAAACAAAAGAAAATATTTCTTTCTTTATCATGTCTGAAGAACTCCTTGCCACAGGATGTGGTGATGGCATCTGGCCTAGACGCCTTTAAAATCCGATTGCACAGATTTCTGGAGGAAATGTCCATCGCAGGTTACAAGCCCTGATGGGTATGATTTTAGAAGTCTGTGATCAGACTTCCTGATTTTAGAAGTAGGCTGAATGCCAAATGGAAGGGAGGGCAGCAGGTCTCTTGTCTTGTGTGCTCTCTGAGACATCTGGTGGGCCACTGTGAGATACAAGAAGCTGGACTAGGTGGGCCCCTTTTGGCCTGATCCAGCAGGGCTCTTCTGATGTTCAGTTCCTAAAACAGCTAAGAAAAGCACCTATTCCTGAGTTTGGTAGCATGCACTAGTACATAAGAACAAAAGAAGAGCCGTGCTAGATCAGGCCAAAGGCCCATCTAGTCCAGCTTCCTGTATCTGGGTAAAGGGGGTAATCTGTGCCCAGGGTCAAACAGGGGGCCCTTGTCCCACTCGCCTTGGCCCTTGTCACTCCCCTTGTCCCAAAGAACAGGTGTACAGCTCTTCTGGTGTAAGCTTAGGCATTTACTCAAAAGCAAATCTACCTGGCTTCATCGGAGCTTACTCCCAAGTACTCAGTTTGGCTGTACTTGTCGTAAGAGGCGACTAAACAGCCACCGGGTAGATGGGGCTCATCAGCCTGGGAAGGCAGCTCATCTGAGAGAAGGAAAACTCTGATCCCAAACCTCCACTGCCTTGTGGCTACATCCAGTTAAGGAAAAGGCTTCAGGAGTCAACCTCGAGGCAAAATCAGGAGCCGGAGTCCCTGAGGCAGTTCATGGCTGAACACAGTCACGTTCTGGCAACTCCTGTGACGCCGCTGGAACCAACCATATTGGCCTCTGCCTTTCCATTGGACCATTTCAGTGACGTGGAGAGGGGGGATTTGCTGCATGGGTAACAGCCTATCCTCCATACCTACTTTACCCAGGCTTCGTGTACTGGAGAGGACACTGTTCCAGAGCCACCATTCAGAGCGCGATACCATAGTCTTCCGAGACTAAAGGATGCCAACAAACTCCCAAGTACTCTGGCTTACTCTGTTTAGGGCTGGAGCCTTGCTGATGCTTGCTGGGAAAAGAGTGTTGTTCCCTGAGCCAGAATGGGTACCTTCTCCCAGTTAAAAACATCCAGAGGCCCTTTGCTATTTCCAAATATCCTCCCTCCTGGACAGGTCTTCACAGAGGTGGTGGAAGGTGCCCCAGCAACTCCCTGTTTGGCAAACAGGGCTGCAGATGGGCCACTGACAATCAGGTGGCACTATAGAAGGCTGTGAGACAGTTGCCCACTCCTGAGTCATGACTCATGATTGGCAACAGCTACCCAAGGTTGGGGGGGGGGGGAAGGTCCCTCCCAGCCCTGCCTGAAGACTCTCAGGATCGAACCTGGAATGTTCGGGAGTGCTGTGCTGGGGCTCCTGCACTGAGCTCTGGCCCCTCCACAAAGGGGCAGTCACTCCATCTTCTTGGGCAGGACATTCGCACCCAGGACGTCTCTAAACAAGGGTCACCCATCCCTAAAGCAGCCAGACAGATGAACCACAAGCCACGTGCTGGTGGCACCACCAAAATCATAAATAATAATCATACTGCATGGCCAAAATGGGGGGGGGGGCAACCAAAACATCCCCCTGGGAATGCCCCAAGGCTGGTGACCTCTGTCCTCCCTTATCTGACACAGCCCAGCAAAGGCCCATCCAGGTGGCTCTCCGTGCTTGCCAGGGTCTCTGAGTTTCTGGATCTTGCAGGGACCCCTTAATACAAGAAAAGCGTAGGGAGCAGCCATGGCAACCCCCCCCAAACACTCACATGCTGCCCCCATTTTTAGTTTTCCTTTGCAAAGCAGGTCTCCGTCAGCCCCTCACCCACTCACCAAAGATGCATTTTGCCCAAGCCTCTGCAGCAAGATCCTCCTGCAATCCTCCTATCTACCTGGGTGTAAGCCCCACTGAACATCATGGGACTTACTTCTGAGTAGGCCCGCATAGGATTGGGCTCTCAAAACCCAAACCCAGGGCAGGGGGGAAGGGAAGAGAGGGGGGAAAGAGCTGCAATGGAGCATCTCTGCTGCACAGAGTGGTGTTTATTTGGCTGGGCTCTGTTGACCCCCCCCCAAAAAAAAGAAGAAGGGGGGGCTTTCCTCTGCTGGGGCGCAGGCGCACTCTGCGGTGTGTGCCAATATTTGGGGAGGGGGGCCAGGCTGGCCTTGGAATGGACCTGAGTCTGGGATGCAGCAAAAGGGGGGGTCCCTCTGACCCCCTGGCAGGACCACAGCTGCCCCCCCGCAGCCAATGCAAAGGGGGGTCCCTCTGATCCCCCTGGCAGGACCAGAGCAGCCCCCCCTCATCCCCTCCCGCGCAGCGCAGCATCCAGAGCACCTGGACGCCCCCAGGCTGCAGCCCCCCCGCAGCCCCCTCACCTGCAGGCCCTTGGAGAGGGGGCAGAAGAGCACCAGCTGCACCAGCCTCCGCAGCCTCCGCATGCTGGGGGGGGCGCCGACCCCCCCGCCGCCAGCCCCCCTCCGGCTGGGGGGCAGGCTCTGGCGAGGACCCCGGGGGCGGGCTCCGTGGGGCAGCCCCCTCCCCGATCAGGGCTCCGCGGGGCGGCTGGGCGGCTGCGGTGGCTGCATCTGCCGCATCCCTCGCCAGCCTCCTTCCCACGGGGGGGGGGGATAGCCGGCTGCTGATGCTGCGGCCGCCCTTAAAGGGGAAGCGGCGCCTTTTGTGCCCAGAGGGCGGCAGTGCCTCTGGGCATGTGCAGAGTGCCTCTCAGTGGGAAATGCGATCAGGGGGTGCAAAGTTTCTTTGGGGGGAAGGGGAGGGGTCTAGCAGAGTGGGGGGAGGGTGGTGATGGGGGGTTGGCAGGAGGGGGCAGAACAGGGCAGTCTTTGGAGCCCAGGTCTACCTGGCTTCCCAATGGCCCCCTTTTTGACCCTGGGCACAAATTAGCCCCTTTACCCCACTGTCATGGGCCCTGGGTACAGGGGCATTCTGCTGCCCAGGACAGGCGGGCACGGCTGGGAGGCAGCCCTTCTCCTGCAAGGCAGGCAGCACACCATGGCCTGCTCTGCGCCTTTGCCCCTCACTCTGGCTTCATTCCAAGACCCCACAAAGCCCTGGGGAGGAGGGCATGTAGGTGGGGAGGGGGCTGCTTCGCATACAGAGGATCCCAGTGGCTTTGCTCTGCTGCAGCCTGTCCAAGGAGGGCCAGGAAAGACCCTCCTCTGCTGGGAAAGTGGGAGAGCGCCGAGTCCAGAGTCCAGCAGCTTCCCCAGGACTTGGGGGGCAGGTGAGGTGGGGCTTCCCTGTTCTTTTGCCTTCCCATCCAGTGAGGTGTGCCTCTGTACTGCCCCACAGGCCAGGCTGATGCTGGAATGGGGGGGGGGGGACACACCAGGGCATTCCCATCAGGGTCCTCTTCCCCCAAGAGGCCAGGCCGGGGTCCATAATGGGGTACAAGCCATGATGTGTATGTGCAACCTCCTGATTTTAGAAATGGGCTATGTCAGATGCAAGGGAGGGCACCAGGATGAGGTCTCTTGTTATTTGGTGTGCTCCCTGGGGCATTTGGTGGGGTGCTGTGAGATACAGGAAGCTGGACTAGATGGGCCTCTGGCCTGATCCAGTGGGGCTGTTCTTATGTTCATGTCAGATGCAAGGGAGGGCACCAGGATGAGGTCTCTTGTGATCTGGTGTGCTCCCTGGGGCATTTGGTGGGGTGCTGTGAGATACAGGAAGCTGGACTAGATGGGCCTATGGCCTGATCCAGTGGGGCTGTTCTTATGTTCTTATGTTCCTCCCCCACAGACTATTGCTGTGAATATCTCTGCATATCAATGCATTTGATATCTCTGAATATCTCTGCATTGTTTGGATGGACAGCAGCTGCCTTGAGGGCTGCTCCTTGAAGACTGGCTTGGAAGTCACTAAAGTCTGCCTGGCCTTCTCAGCAAGTCCCAGGAGCTGGGGGGGGGCTGAGATAGAGCAGGAAGCCCTACACCTCAGGGGGCAGAGGTACTGGGTGTCACACACAAGTGTGACATGCTCTTGAAGCAGCTGTGTTGTGCCTGCCTGTGAAACGTTTTTCTAAGGATCTTAACTAAGGAGCACCAGCAGGTGGCAAACTAAGAAATGTGCCCAGGGGAATGGGTTAAGATCTAGGCCTTCATCTTTCCTAAGTGCTGCCTGAGACAGAGCATGGTTCGTTAAAGCTACAAGCCTGTGCAAAAATACCTGGACTTGCTGAACACAGGTTTACATTTGAGTAAACATGCATCAATCAGAACACGTCTTTGATATTTATCTGGATCGTTTTTAAAGTCCCATTTACATTTGTTCTGCACTATAACAAACCCACTCATAGAACCAGAGAAAGCCTTAGATGGGTGGGTCCCTGGAGGTCATCTAGTCCAACTCTTTCCTACAGGTGGTCATCAAGCCTCTGCTTGAAAGCCTCCAGTGAGGGGGGAAGGCGATCCAACTTCACAAGGCAAGGCTGTTCCAGGGGCAGGCCTTACAAGGAGGAAATTCTTCCTTGTGTCCAGCCTAAATCTCCTTCCCTGTAGTTTCAACCCCTTGGTCCTAAGACTGCCCTCAGGAGCCACTGAGAGTAAGTCCTCCTTCTTGAAGATGAAGGGGAACATATCTCCCCTTAGCTTCCTCTCTGCCAGGCCAAATGTACCAAGCCCCTTTAACTGTGCCTCATTCAAATTAGTTTCCAGGCCCCCACCGTCCTTGCTTTTATTTTTTTTTCACATTTTTATACCCCCCTCCTCCAAGGAGCTCAGGAATGGTGTGCCTGGTTCCTTCCCTCCTTGTGTCCTCACCACAACCCTGTGAGGCAGGCCAGGCTGAGAAACAGTGGCTGCCCCAAGGTCGCCCAGGAAAATTTGTGGATGAGCAGGATTTGAACCGGGATCTTCCAGGTCTAAGTCGCACTCCCAGCTTGTTGCTCTTACCTGAATCTGCTCCAGCTGATCAATGTCCTTTCTAAAAATGTATGCCCAAATCTAGATGCTGGATTCCTAGTGACTGCTGCAGCCACCACCAGTGGAAACACTTTCTTGCTGTTGCACCAGGATCTGTGGTGCGGCTGTTGGCAGAGGGGCTTCTGAGACTTTTGTTGTGCTGGTGCAAGTGGTGTTGTGCTGTCTCGGGGACACAGTTTGGCCTCAGATAAAGCGCCAAGGTAGGAATGGCAGGAGAAGAAAAGACTCCAGTGAAGTAATGTAAAGTTGTTTGTTTTGGATAGACTCAGTGGGTGCTGCTGCCCTTGGGGTGCCCAAGCAGGGCCTCCAACAGCCTAGACAGTAGATGAGCTGGCTTTGGTCTGCCCAAGTCCTTGCAGCCCAGCTGCGTATGCTTCCTGCCAGCTGGCATCTAGAGGCTTATCCAAGGGAGATGGATGATGTCCTGCTTGGGGGAAGCAGGCAGGGCAGCAGAAACCCCCCCCCCCACTAGGATTGTGGGCATGTACCACCCTGCAGACTCTTCCCGGCTCAGCATCTAAGAGAGGACAACCGGGGTGAGGGCATTCAACAGCAGAGCTGCTCAGAAGAAAGACCCCAGTGAGTCCTGTCTCATCTGTTAATTTTTGCAAAGTTCTTGCTCCCTTCTGGTCTTGGCCCTGGAATCCTAAAAATGATGACATTCATCACAGTGGAGGGGGCACTTCCAGGAAATGCCCGAGAGCTGAGCACCCATGTTTCCTGCAGGCCAGAGGGAGTGGCCTTCCCATAAGGGACTTGGCCCTGAACAATGGACGGAGCCTTGGGAACAAGGGTGAGGGGAGGGACCGGGGCTTCTTCTAAATAGGACACTGTGAGCCAACAAAGGGGGGGGCACTGCCAAAGGCAGGCAGGAAGTGGCCCGTCCCTGTGCGCACTCACACACACACACACACCACAGAGGAACGCACAAAGTGTCTACACGACAGCTGTGCACACTCTTGGGTCCATGAGCCCCCTGCTGTGCCTGTGCAACAGAGTGGATTGCACAGTTCTGGGCCGTGTACAGACAGAGCATGGGCGCATCTCCACGTAGAAAAGGTGCTAACCAAGGGCTTCCAACATCCAAAGCTAAGCACTTTGTCCTGGTGGTTAAGCACATGCTTAACCAGGGATGCAAGAACACAGATGGTGGAGCCGTCTTAAAAACTGGGTCCAGTAACAGAGTTGGCAAAGGGGGAAGGAATCAAGCAGTGATGGGAAGGCTATCCTAGGAGCATGCGCAGAGTGCCTTTCCTTCTCTGTTACTCTCCAGCAGGCGCCCCTCCGCTCACTTGGGGAAGGTCTTAACCCCCAGTTAACCT
Source organism: Tiliqua scincoides (assembly GCF_035046505.1). Classification (NCBI taxonomy): domain Eukaryota; kingdom Metazoa; phylum Chordata; class Lepidosauria; order Squamata; family Scincidae; genus Tiliqua; species Tiliqua scincoides. The sequence continues at coordinate 1,262,208 of NC_089836.1, forward strand.
CTCAGAGAAGGACTACCTGGAAGGAAGGAGATGGAGAGGAGGGGGGGTCCAATGAGAACAGAAATCTCCTCTCAACGGTCCACTTTGGCTTCCACCTCTCCTTTAGTTGGAGAAAATCATGTTGACTCCTCAGCTTTGCAAGACATATTGCATCCTTTCTCAGGCAGGGCTGGCCTATCCATAAGGCCAACTGGAGGGGTCGCCTCAAGGCAGCTGATTGGTAGGGGGGGATCACCCATCTCCATCCACCTACTTGCCTCCCATGAAGGCGGTTACCCTGTCCTGTAATTGCCAGGATCTGGGTCTCAGAATGCGAGACTCAGACTGCCTCTGAATGCAAAAACTCCACATGTGGCAGTGTGGCCTCCAGAGAGGGAATCATTAAAAGCCGGTTTGGTGGTTGCAAGCTGCTGACGTGGGCTGGACGCTGGAAGGGGGATCCAAGGGGGACCTGGGCCTCTCTCCTTATTCCATCTTCCCAGCTGCAGGACAGCCATGGGGAAGGTGCTGCTCCTTCCTCTCCTGCTTGTGAGCGACTCAGAGGTGCCCAGCTGGCCACTGCAGGGCACAGGATGCTGGACATCAGGGCTCCTCCAATGTGCTAGAGAGGCTGCATGACCCAAGGTGCGAGACAATTGTATTGTGAAAATATTGTACTGTGAACCTAAGAATGCATTATTTTTTTTGGAAATTCATTCCAGGACTCAGAAGCTGAAGTGTCTGCCGCAGAACTAAGCATTTTCCCTCCCTGAAAGAAAATGCTGGCCCAGTCCTCAATAGGATTAGAGGCGAAAAGAGAAGATGTTTCAGACCTCATTGATAAATTAAAGATCAATAAGTCACTGGGCCCTGATGGCATCCACCCAAGAGTTATTAAGGAATTGAAGAATGAAGTTGCTGATCTCTTGACTAAAATATGCAACTTGTCTCTCAAAACAGCCACAGTGCCAGAGGATTGGAGGATAGCAAATGTCATGGCGATCTTTAAAAAGGGAAAGAGGGGGGACCCGGGAAACTATAGGCTGGTCAGCCTAACATCTATACTGGGTAAGATGGTGGAATGCCTCATCAAAGATAGAATCTCAAAACACATAGACGAACAGGCCTTGCTGAGGGAGAGTCAGCATGGCTTCTGTAAGTATTGCCTCACGAACCTTATAGAATTCTTTGAAAAGGTCAACAGGCATGTGGATGCAGGAGAACCCATGGACATTATATATCTGGACTTTCAGAAAGCGTTGGACACAGTCCCTCACCAAAGGCTACTGAGAAAGCTCCACAGTCAGGGAATTAGAGGGCAGGTCCTCTCATGGACTGGGAACTGGCTGAAGACCAGGAAACAGAGAGTGGGTGTCAACGGGCAATTTTCACAATGGAGAGAAGTGGAAAGTGGTGTGCCCCAAGGATCTGTCCTGGGACCGGTGCTCTTCAACCTCTTCATAAATAACCTGGAGACAAAGTTGGCAGATGACACCAAACTTTTCCGAGTGGTGAAGACCAGAAGTGATTGTGAGGAGCTCCAGAAGGATCTCTCCAGACTGGCAGAATGGGCAGCAAAATGGCAGGTGTGCTTCAATGTCAGTAAGTGTAAGCTCATGCACATTGGGGCAAAAAATCAAAACTTTACATATAGGCTGATGGGTTCAGAGCTGTACGTGACAGATCAGGAGAGAGATCTTGGGGTGGTGGTGGACAGGTCGATGAAAGTGTTGACTCAATGTGCGGCAGCAGTGAAGAAGGCCAGTTCTATGCTTGGGATCATTAGAAAAGGCATTGAGAACAAAACAGCTAATATTATAATGCCGTTGTACAAATCGATGGTAAGGCCACACCTGGAGTATTGTGTCCAGTTCTGGTCGCCACATCTCAAAAAAGACATAGTGACAGATTGAAGGAGGGCAGGATTGGGCTCTTGGCCTCAGATACTGGGAGATCTTAGACCAGCCCCATGAAGATGACACTTCTTGCAGCTGAGGCTGTGGATTCCAGTCCACAAAGCCTGATGCTGAAACAAATGCTGAAGTTCTTGCATTAGCCAGCAGATGGCACATCAGATCCAGGATACATTTTACTAGCAAGTGACCAACAGTGAAAACTGACAACTGAGTGAAAAGTGACTGAAAACTGAGTGAAAAGTGACTAAAAAGTGACTGACTGAGTGAAAAGAGACTGAAAACTGAGTGAAAAGTGACTAAAAAGTGACTGACAACTGAGTGAAAAGTGACTGAAAACTGAGTGAAAAGTGACTAAAAAGTGACTGACTGAGTGAAAAGAGACTGAAAACTGAGTGAAAAGAGACTGAAAACTGAGTGAAAAGTGACTAAAAAGTGACTGACAACTGAGGGAAAAGTGACTGAAAACTGAGTGAAAAGTGACTAAAAAGTGACAACTGAGTGAAAAGTGACTGAAAACTGAGTAAAAGTGACTAAAAAGTGACTGACAACTGAGTGAAAAGTGACTAAAAAGTGACGACTGAGTGAAAAGTGACTGAAACTGAGTGAAAAGTAACTATAAAGTGACAACTTAGGGAAAAGTGACTGAAAACTGAGTAAAAGTGACTAAAAAGTGACTGAAAACTGAGTGAAAAGTGACTGAAAACTGAGTGAAAAGTGACTAAAAAGTGACAACTTAGGGAAAAGTGACTGAAAACTGAGTAAAAGTGACTAAAAAGTGACTGACAACTGAGAGAAAAGTGACTGAAAACTGAGTGAAAAGTGACTAAAAAGTGACTGACAACTGAGGGAAAAGTGACTGAAAACTGAGTGAAAAGTGACTAAAAAGTGACAACTGAGTGAAAAGTGACTGAAAACTGAGTAAAAGTGACTAAAAAGTGACTGACAACTGAGTGAAAAGTGACTAAAAAGTGACGACTGAGTGAAAAGTGACTGAAACTGAGTGAAAAGTAACTATAAAGTGACAACTTAGGGAAAAGTGACTGAAAACTGAGTAAAAGTGACTAAAAAGTGACTGAAAACTGAGTGAAAAGTGACTGAAAACTGAGTGAAAAGTGACTAAAAAGTGACAACTTAGGGAAAAGTGACTGAAAACTGAGTAAAAGTGACTAAAATGTGACTGACAACTGAGAGAAAAGTGACTGAAAACTGAGTGAAAAGTGACTGAAAACTGAGTGAAAAGTGACTAAAAAGTGACAACTGAGGGAAAAGTGATTGAAAAGTGACTGACAACTAAGTGAATTGACTGAAAAGTGACTGTCAGTGAAAAGTGACTGAAAATGGAGACCTGTTCCTCAGCAGGGCCTTTCCCAGGCTCTACCCCTCTTTGCCTCCCTGAGGTTCTCAGATGCAAGGGAGTGGCAATGGACTGCAGGTCTTGTGTGCTCCCTGATGGGAGGCATCTGGTGGACCTGTGAGATGCAGGAAGCTGGACTAGATGGGCCTTTGGCCTGATCCAGTGAGGCTCTTCTGATGTTGCAGCACCTGCCTGCAAGGGACTTCTGCCATGATGCTGCTGGAGGCTGGTCAGCAACTGACAGCTGGGAGTCCAGCAAGAGATGTGCAGGGCTCTTCCGCCCTGCACTAGAGGGCCTGCTGTGAGCATCAAGCTTGTGGGGAGGTGGAGCAGGGAGGGGAGGGGAGGGGAGGCTGCTTTGCCCACTGCGCAGGTGCTGCATGGCTCTCTGCTTGCAACTTGCAAGGCGTCCTGCTAAATACTGCTTTTAAATGCAATTCTAAAAGTCAAGAGCAGCGGTTCCCAAACTTGATAGCACCGGGACCCACTTTTTAAAATGAGACTCGGGACCCAACTAGGTTTACCAGACTTTTTAAAAAGGAGATCTAGAAAGAAATAAAATATTAACAGTAACCAGAAAAAAAACCCTCAAACATTTCTCTCCCTATATTTACATGTCCTTGCAAACTGCAGGAGCCGAGCTCTTTGCAGGGTAATTAGTAGCTACACTACAGTATCTGGTTTTTGAATAGCCTCAGGGCTTGAGGCAATTCATTATCTTTCCATCATCCTTTGGGGACCCACCAACAATCAGGGCGCACCCACAGTTTGGGAACCACTGGTCAAGAGTCACTCATAGAGGTGTGTTTTGGTTAAAAACACCATTTTCAAACACCCCCCCAACTCATACATCCTACAGCTGCAAAATCCTATCCACACTGAGGCTGCAATCCTAAACACACTTTCCTGGGAGTAAGCCCCATTAAATATATTGGGACTTACTTCTAAGTAGATGTGCATAGGATTGGGCTCTGAGGCTGCAATCTTATCCTCATTTATTTATTTATCACATTTTGATCCTGCCCTTCCTCCAGTTGTCACAACCACCCTGCAAGGTAGGCAGGGCCCAGGGAGAGTGACTGGTCCAAGGTCACCCAGGAAGCTTCATGGCTGAGCTGGGATCTGAACATGGGTCTTCCCCATGCAATTCTCAAATTACACCCTCCTGGCTCTTCCAGGATTACTTACCTGGGAGTAAGCCACATTGAGTATAATGGGACTTACTTCTGAGTAGACACACATATGCTTGTGCTTTAAGGCTGCAGTCCTAGCCACACTTCCCTGGGAGTAAGTCCTATTGACTCTAGTGGGACTTCCTTCTGAGTAGAGACAGGCATTGGCTGCAGTCCTAGCCACACTTCCCTGGGAGTAAGCCACATTGAGTATAATGGGACTTACTTCTGAGTAGACACGCACATGCTTGTGCTTTAAGACTGCAGTCCTAGCCACACTTCCCTGGGAGTAAGCCACATTGAGTATAATGGGACTTCCTTCTGAGTAGACATGCATATGCTTGTGCTTTAAGACTGCAGTCCTAGCCACACTTCCCTGGGAGTAAGCCCCATTGAGTATAATGGGACTTACTTCTGAGTAGACACACATATACTTGTGCTTTAAGACTGCAATCCTAGACACGTTTCCCTGGGAGTAAGCCGCATTGAGTATAATGGGACTTACTTCTGAGTAGACACACATATGCTTGTGCTTTAAGACTGCAGTCCTAGCCACACTTCCCTGGGAGTAAGCCACGTTGAGTATAATGGGACTTACTTCTGAGTAGACACGCATATGCTTGTGCCTTAAGACTGCAGTCCTAGCCACACTTCCCTGGGAGTAAGCCGCATTGAGTATAATGGGACTTACTTCTGAGTAGACACGCATATGCTTGTGCCTTAAGACTGCAGTCCTAGCCACACTTCCCTGGGAGTAAGCCACGTTGAGTATAATGGGACTTACTTCTGAGTAGACACGCATATGCTTGTGCCTTAAGACTGCAGTCCTAGCCACACTTCCCTGGGAGTAAGTCCTATTGACTCTAGTGGGACTTCCTTCTGAGTAGAGACAGGCATTGGCTGCAGACCTAGCCACACTTCCCTGGGAGTAAGCCACATTGAGTATAATGGGACTTACTTCTGAGTAGACACGCATATGCTTGTGCTTTAAGGCTGCAGTCCTAGCCACACTTCCCTTTATAGACCCACTGCCTATAAAAGGGCTTGCTTCTGCGTAGGCGGGCAAAGGCAGAAGTTCCAGCGCCCCGCCCTGGGCGGCGCGTTCCCACGTGCGCGTGTATGCGGGGCGGAGACCTGCTGGGAGAGGAGGCGCGGCCGGAGGAGGAGGAGGAGGAGCGGGACGGGGCGGCGCCCGGCGGGCCAGCGGGAGCAGAGCGCCGGCCGGAGCATGAGCGGCGGGTGGCTGGCGCAGCCGTGGGGCGCCCCTGCGGGGCCGGCGCTGGGCGCGGCGCTGCTGCTGGCGCTGCCGGCGGCGCTGGTGCTGAGCCCGGCGCTGCGCTTCCAGCTGAAGGTGGGCTGCTACTGCGTGCTCTGCCTGCTCGCCTCCGCGCTCACCGCGCCCGCCTGCCTGCTGCGCAACGGGGGGCGCACCGTGCGCAACATGCGGTGAGTCGAGGGCAGTGCCCGGGTGGGAGGGCAAGCGCAGGGGCCCTTCCGCTGGCAGGGTCACTCTGCAAGCCCAGACACGGGTGTACACGCACGTGGGGACGCCTGGCGGAGTGGGGAGCGTGGGAGGGGAAGCACAGGGGCTCTTCCGCTGGCAGGGTCACTCTGCAAGCCCAGACGCGGGTGTACACGCACGTGGGGACGCCTGGCGGGGTGGGGAGCGTGGGAGGGGAAGCACAGGGGCTCTTCCGCTGGCAGGGTCACTCTGCAAGCCCAGACACGGGTGTACACGCACGTGGGAACGCCTGGCGGGGTGGGGAGCGTGGGAGGGGAAGCACAGGGGCTCTTTTGCTGGCAGGGTCACTCTGCAAGCCCAGACACGGGTGCACGCGCACGTGGGGACGCCTGGTGGGGTGGGGAGTGAGGGAGGGGAAGCACAGGGGCTCTTTCGCTGGCAGGGTCACTTTTGAAGCCCAGACACGGGTGTACGCACACGTGTAAACGCATGGTGGGGTGCGAAGCTGCAGGGCACACTTGCTTTGGGGACCCTTGCCCTGGTCACTTAATGCAAGCCCCAACACTGATGCCCCATCACGCATTCACGCAAGGGAGGGTGGAAGGGGAAGCAGCTGGGCTCTCTCGCTTGCATGGTCCTCACCCTGGTTGTTTTGCAAACCCCCGTCCCAAGTGCGTGCACAGGCGTGAATGCGTGGCATGACTCTGGCTTTGCCCATTGGCACCTCCCAAAGAGTGCCCCTGCCACACCACTCTTGTGGCACCCTTGCTGGGAGAGGAGGAGGTGGTGACAGCAAGACCTCCTGAGCACCCCTTCCCTACCTGGACTGGGGATGAGGAAGGTGGGAAGGGGCCTGAAGGGGTCCCTGACTCAGCATTGAAGCCCCTACTGGTGCTCATGGACCCCTCTGTTCACCTCGTCCCCACTACAAGAACCCATCACTGCAGGCTTCCTTCTGTCCAAAGCTGGTCGCTTTCACACAACTGCGTCTCACATGCGTGTAAACTCTTTGCTTTGGTGTACGCCTCCCCCTAATGTCCAAAGCCACCACGTGTGTCTTCTCCTCCACTGCTGAGAGAACTCAGTGGAGGCCACCGCCAATGTATGTTTTTCCTGGTTGTTTTCCTTGTTTGTCTAACTGGCACCACACACAACTGAGATGATTAGTATGGCACCAGCAATACAGTGGTGGTGGGCTCTGCCCCAAGAAGCCTACAAATTTACACCTTCAATTCTGAGTACTTAATATGGCCGGTTTCCATCTTGTTTTGGAGGCTGGAGGGGGGAATCTTTGCTGAGCCGCTTTGGAGACAGCTTTCGGGGCAGAAAAGGGAAGCCCAACTGGTGGCTTGTGGATAGAGCAACTCTGAGCCTTGTCTGTACCTCCAGGGGTACACAGCATATTTTTTATTGCAAGCTCCTGTTGTGTGTGTACCCCTGTGTTCAAGTGTGTTGGAGGCCACAGTCTCTAGATTTAGGCCTCAGTCTAAAAGACCCTGAATTTAGGGCTCTAAAAGTTGCTAGTCAGGGTGTGTAGCCTGCTTGCTTGAATGTCACTTGTAGATGGTTTCTAATCACTTAATACAAGCCTCGCTTGTAGGTGGTTCTGCCAATAATCCTGCCTGCTTATCTTTTTATCCTTTCAAGCTACTAGTCCCTCATGCGTGACGTCGATACAGCAGCACGAGTTGTGTAGCCAGTCCAGATTAATTCTCTTTTGCATTAAACTTGGGGTGTTCTGGAGGGTTTGGGTCTGTGTGTGTGTGTGTGTGTGTGTGTGTAAGAGGGACTTGAAGGGCCCAGCTTCAGAATAGGGCTGGCAAGAAGAGTGTGACTCCCCACCTAGCGCAATCCTAGTTGTGGATGTGTGGAAGCAATGTGCGAGTGATTTTTTGTGGCACAAGGAGTCTTGTGGCAGGATTCATGCTCAGCTAAGGTCAGCAGGAAGTTCTCAGCTTCCCTTTTTGGCAAAATGTCCTGCCCCACAGGTGTCCTGATGTTTAATGTATTTTGTTTTAGTGGAGGTGTGTCCAACTTGCCTCTCCACCCCCAGTAATGGAGGTGGGCATTCAGGGTATGCGAATGTAAGCCTCAAAACAAACCAAAAAAAGTAATGGTCAACTTGACAAAAATATAAAAACAGTAGTTAGAAGTTAAAAGAGAAGAATCAGGTGAGCAAACACTTGCTGGATTAAAAAAAAGAGCTATATTAAGGTCAAGGGGCAGGTGAGTCAAACTTCCTGGGACAGGAAAAAAAAACAGCTTGAGTTTTGTAGCACTGTCAGGGCTAACCAGTCTATTTCTGGCGAAGCTATCGTGTGGGGCCGTCTGCTGAAATGGACCTTGAAGGTGCTGCAAGACTCCTTCAAGGCTATCACAGCTGCTACACCTCCTCTGCACATTCCTGTGGTGGGGAGTTCCACATTCTGCATGCCAGAAGAAGGCTGTAAACAGTGTGTGTGGGTGGGTGGGGAAATGCAGGGATAGATTTAAAACTGTGTTTAGCCCCTCTTGCTTAAAGCCACAAGTGGTGTTACTAACCCTTAGGGTTGTGTGTAGCTCTCTCTCTCTCCGCCCCCCCCTTTGGTTCTCAAATCCTGTACAGTATGTATTTATACTTTAGCAGAAGAACCTTGGGTGGAGCTGCTGGCAATAATCTTGGTGGCTCTGCTTGGTGCCCAACTGCTGTTGAAAGCCTTCCCTTCAGGGGTGGAGCGTGTGAAAGGAGTGGACGTTCTCCCCAGCCGCCCATTGAGCTTGACATCTGGTGTCAGTCCAAAGGACATCCAGCTTGGTGTGGTTCGTGGCCAGTTTGCCCTGCCAGTTGGTAGAGTTGGCAGCCGGCTTTGCCGGGGTTGCCTGGAGACTGTGGATAGCGAGACCACATAACTGCTAGCAGCCTCACCAGAGGCTGTTGATAAATGTGCTTGCTTGGTTTCAAGAGGTGCGACAGAGGAGGAGTTTTGTGTCACTGCAGTGTGTGGGGCGTGGGGGCTCCCTGGAATGTAGATGTTGCTGCAGTTTCACCTGAGTGTTTATTTGGAGAGCAAGCAGGGGCAGGAACTTGTTTGGCTTGGGAACATGTGATTAGCGCAGTGCTACACACCCTCCCAGGAACGCGGGAGAGCTGCCTTGCTGGATCAGGCCAGTGGCCCCCACTAAAAGGTCCTTGGAATCCCTTTGCAAGAAGGGCAGGAGAGCGATGGCCTTCCCCCCCTTGTCTGTCCTCAGCAAGGCTAGTCTGTTCCCCCTCCATGGATTAGGGGCCTGGAGAGGAACATGAGATAAGAATGTGCATTCCAAACCCCCCTCCCTTTGAGCCCTGCAGGATCAGGCCCAGAGCTCACCTAGTCCAGCTTCCTGTATCTTACAGTGGCCCACCAGATGCTTCTGGAAGCAAAGGCAAAAGATCCCTGTGTCTTGCCACTCCCTTGCACCTGGCATTCAGAAATAGGCCACTTCTAAAACTTGGAGGTTGCATACACAGTAGTCGTCAAGGCTTGCAACCTATGATGAATTCCATAAATGTCCCCTTTGAAAGGCCAGGTGTCGTCCCCCTATATAGCAGCAAGGAGTTCCCCAGAGGAAGTATGGAGGAGCGAAGGGAGGTGGGCTGGAGGAGAAGAGAGTGGTCTCCACTTCCGCTCAGTTCCTTTCCAGTTCTGGGGAGGAGGTGTAGCAGCAGAGCCTTGACCAGTGCACTGCTCAATTTCTTCCCCTCCTCTCCTTCCACACTCTCTCCTTCCTCTTCCTCTCTAGCCCGAAGGTTCAGTATCTTCCTTTTTGATCTTTTTTTTAGAGTTGGGATTTGCAGGTTGTAAAGCCAGCTCGTTCTTGTTTAAAAATAGACTCTGCTGGTCTGGGTGGGTGGGGGTTCTTGGATTTCTATTCTTGGACTTGAGGGATGATGACGACCTTCACTCCCACCCACCTTGTGCCTGGGAGGCTACCTGCTTTTTATCCCGTGTAAGCTGCTTCCGGTGCTAATCTCCGCACAACCTCAAGCAATCTTCTTGCTTGACCCACTTGTGCAAACTCCTTTTTAAAGTCCTTTTTTAGTGTGGGGGGGGGGATCCAAAACGGGCAAGGCAAACTGGAACTTGGTGCCCCACTGTTTGCAGGGTGTGGGGGGGGCAGCTTCTCAGTCTCTTCTGAGTGTCTGAAGAACCCCAAACTTCTACAACTTGGAATTCCAGCCAAGTTCTTTCAGGATATATTGAGCTAATTAAAGTTGACATTCCGTTGATTAAGTTGTGCTTTGACTCAGACTTTCCAGTGGAGAAATTCGGCAGCTATGGAATTATTGTGGCAGGGAGCCACTGTTTAGAAGTTGCCTCTGTTGCCCGCCTAGCAGGAGTAAAGCTTAGCAATATCTTGCACTTCTGTCTGGTTAGGGACGGGAGCATGGATCGAAGTTCAAAATGGATGAATTTGCAAATCAAGCAAAGCCTGATTTGGCTTGCAGATTTATTCTGGCCAGCACAAAGTGTAAATAACTATAACACACGTGAACATGTGTGGAACCTAAACAAACGATAATAAAAAAATAAACATAAGAACATCATGGAAAGTTGGATGAAAAAGGAAAGCAGGGCGATAAAATTTGAAACGTGGTTTTAATTGAAATGTGGTTGAAAGAGCAAAGCGATAAAAGTCACGGGGATGAATGTCGAGGTATTGCTGTAAAGCACTGGTTCTCAAACGTTTCAGCACCAAGACCCACTTTTTAGAATGACAATCTGTCAGGACCCACCGGAAGTGATATCATTAACCCAGAAGTGATGTCATGGCTGAAAGTGGCGCCTTCCACCTGCCCATTATACACACGTTATCTTGCATAGGTTGGAATCCAAGCATTCCAGCTGGGAAGTCAAAGAAGATTTGGCTCCTTCTCCAATCACACAGCCTACCCCCCCTTTCCAACATCCCTACCTATTCAGGGCACGCCTCTCTCCCACCAGGAGCCCACCCTACCCCAAAGCTCTGTATTTTCAGCTCTGTATTTTCAATGGCAGCCAAACTAAGTGCTGAGGGACCCACCTGAAATTCGCTCGTAGCCCACCTAGTGGGTCTGGGCCCACAGTTTGAGAAACGCTGCTGTAAAAGGGTCGCATTTGTTGAGTGGGTCGCAAAGACAACCTGAATATGCCTACGAGGCCCACACCTTTGCTTGCAGATGTGCAATTTTATTTTTGCTTTTGGGCTGCATTCAACAGTCCCAAATTGAGTGGGGCGTAAAGGACCATGTAGCGTAAGAGGCTGATCCAAGATGGCGCCTGGCAGGCTATCAGGTGCTCCGGGGCTTTTGTGTACCTTCTCAGCCATTGTTGCATAACCTTGCAGGGTGATCTGTTGTTCTCACCCCCCCAGGTCGCAGTTGAAAGGGTGAAAGTGGTTTTCCAGAAGCCCCTGAACAAGTCGGCATCTGACTTTTGCCCTGAGCTGGGCCTTCTCTGATTCAGTGTGGGCTGCTCTGTTTGTGGGGTGCTTCAGGGAAGAGGTCGTAAAGTTTTTCAGACCAGTGCCTGTCTCATCTCCCTCTGCACTGCACCCAGCATCATCTTTCCAGCATGTAGGGTGACTCTGTGTGCACACAGCCAGGTTACACTGGCATCATCAGTGCCTGAGCATGGCTATCTCGCGATTCCTGTTTGCAGGTGCAAGGCGCCCTGCCTGCTTCATCGTGTAGGGTTTGCCAGGCCTGGGTGGATCTGGCTTGGAAAGGGCATCTGGTAAAAGAGGCCAAGGACTACTCCTTAGAATTATGCCTCAGTTTCTGTGCTGACTGGTGTGATGTGTATGATGTAGCCAAGAGTCGAGGGGTAAGCTTGTCTGGGGTGGCTGATGGACAAAATGCCCTGGCATTTCACACCAAGAGAGTTTGGTGAAATAAAGGAGCCTGACCTATCTGTGGTTCTTGAGCCTCGATCCAGGCAGTTTTGAATGGCAAGTTTGGTTATGCAAAGCTGTGTCGGAGTTGACTAGTCACTGGTAATTCATCGCATGGAATTAGACTGTACTGTAGTGGATCCAGGCCTCCTGGGATTTTTGGGGTTATGTGATGTGAGTGTTGGGCGGGGGGGGAGGAACTTCAAAGTTCTTAGCAATTCTTGGGGGACCCATGAGGTCCAGTGGGGGGGGAATTCCTCAACTCAAACAGGGAACAAAAGTGAAGCATGGGCACTGAGGAATCTAGAGCACCCTTGCCACTTGGGAGAAGAAGCGCTCGTTTCCTGAAAAGGGGAGTCACTCTGCACATGCTTGGAAGACCTCTTCCCTAAGACACCTTGCTGAAAATGAAAGCAGCTATGCTGCTGACCAAAGGGGAAGTGGCACTTTGCTGAAGTGGCAGGAAGTGGTTGTGGGGGCAAAGTTCACCCTGGCCAGGAAGTTTCCCCCCGCTTTCCTTGGCTTGAACTCCAGGCTTCTTTCTGACATTCATGGAAGATTCAGGGTGATGTAATTGGATGGTGACTCAACCAGATGTCACATGAGCTGCGAGGGAATGCATGAGAGGCAGGCTCTGGGCTCCTGTAAGCAAGCCAGTTTCACATGTGACCGTTGCATGCAGAAGGAGGTGAGAGGCCAGAAGAAGCCCGTTGTAGGTGGCTGGTGCAAGACAAACCATCTCTGACATCTAACAGAGCCGTACGTGGCCTTGGCTCTGCTCCAGGGCTTTCGTACTCGGTGTCCAGGCTGCAAAGCCCAGGGCTTGGGTGAAGCTCAAGCACCCAGTGAAGCTGCAGCACCCAGGGCTTGGGGAGAAGCTCAGTCAGTGGCTGTTGAAATCCCCACCTCTGGGTGCATTTCTGAATGCCCCCTTTTACTGATTTTCTTCCACTATGCAAATTCTGCTATCCTGTTTTGCAGTGGGAGGTTAAATGGTTCAGATTCCCCAGATTTCATCCTTTGGGGGCAGAAAGTGTTGGCAAGATCCTATTCCAAGCTGGCATCAAGGGACCATGAACAGCAGCAGTGGACCACGCTAGTCCCATTGCTGAAGTGGGGGTGGGGGGTTTAATCTTTCCTTTAATCTTCCTGGGGGCTGGGGATCTTCCCCTGGGGGCTGGGGATAAGAAAATGCCCTCAGTTTGGCTGTACTTGTCGTAAGAGGCGACTAAAACAGCCACCGGGTAGATGGGACTTGTCAGCCTGGGAAGGCAGCTCATCTGAGAGAAGGAAAACTCTGATCCCAAACCTCCACTTGGTTATGGGTTAGGGTCCCATAACACATCCAGTTATGGGAAAGGCTTCAGGAGTCCACCTCGAGGCAAAATCCGGAGCCGGAGTCCCTGAGGCAGTTCATGGCTGAACACAGTCACGTTCTGGCAACTCCTGCGACGCCGCTGGAACCAACCGTATTGGCCTCTGCCTTTCCATTGGACCATTTCAGCGACGTGGAGAGGTGGGTTTTGCTGCATGGGTAACAGCCTATCCTCCATACCTACTTTACCCAGGCTTCGCGCACTGGAGAGGACACTCTGTTCCAGAACCACCATTCAGAGCGTGACACCATAGTCTTCCGAGACTGAAGGATGCCAACAAATCTTCCTTTCCAAACACACACCCATAGCAGACTTCTGGTTTTTTCCTCTTCCCCCCTCGCAAGGAACGCAGGAGCAACTTGTTTTTTGTTTTGACCAAGTTCAAACAAGGAGTTGGCTTAAACGGCAGCCTTAATGCCCCTGGGGCTCTGAGCGGTGGCCACTCCAGACCTTTGAGTTTGCGTTTTTGGCTGGGCGTAATTAAATGTGGATGTGGGGGAGGGAGAATCCCAGAGCCAAATTGCACACCCTTTGCTTCTAGTTGCTGAACTTTGGAAAGACCAAAGGAGTCTTGAGTCATCCTTCCCCCGTTTCCCTCCCACCCACCCACTTGTCCGTGGGGCCAACAGAGCTGTCACCTTTGGGGAAGGTGAAGTCGACCTCCTATCACAAGTCCTTTGGCATTCTGATCCTGTGTTTGAAACGGGTGCCTTCGCAACACATGGCCAGGCGCCAGCGGGTGACCAGCCAGCAGCAGCTGCTGCATGACTGTTTCTGAGGGGGAGGGGACTTCCAGTCAATGACCAGGTGGCCCTTCAGCAAGGGATGATTTGGTGTTTTGTTGGGGGGGGGAGAAGTCTGGGGTTGGTGAAGAAGTGGCAGGGAAGGTTAGCTGCTGTAGCTGACTCAGGCTAGGAAAGGACTACTAGCTAAAGGGAGGGAAGCCCCCAGTGTAGCACCTGACATTGCAAATGTCAACACGATGTTCCAAGGTCCCGGGAATCTTGTTTGTTTGAAACTGACCCAAACGCTTGTACTGCACAAGTGAACCTGCAGTGCAAACAGCTTGCACGTGATGTGCAAATAGCCCCTTTGTCGCGATGGCTGTGGAGACTGCTTGTGGGAGAGAGCATGTGCAGAGGAGAATAAACCCACCCCACACCCAAGGGGCAGATTCTTTCCAAGCCAGGGGGGATCTGTTTGGGGCATTGAGAGAGTGTTTGAGGGCTGTGCCTCAGTGGTCAGACCCCTTCATTGCCTGCAGAAGCTCAGTCCCTTGCAATGTCTCCAAATGGGCCAGGGGAGTCCCCTGTCCCGAAGAGCTATTGGCAATCATAGAGTTGGAAGGTAGCCCATGAGGTCATCTAGTCCAACCCCCCTGTCTCTAGCCAGAAACCCTCCTAGTGCATCTCCAGCAGGTGAGGCCTCTGCTTGAACATCTCCAGTGGGGAGAATCTACCACCTCCCTAGGCAAGAACTTCTTCCTGATGTCCAGCCAGAATCTCCTCTTTTTGCAGTTTGTCCCCACGGGATCTTGTTCTCCTCTCAGAGGCCATTGAGAACAAACCGGTTCCTCCTTCAATGGTACAGTCCTCTGAGTATTTGAAGGTGGCTATCATGAGCCTTCTCCAGGCTAAACTTACCAAGTTCCTTGTAAGGACTGACTTGCAACAGTGGAAGCAGGCATGCATTTGGGTTTGTTCTCAGTTTTGCTAGAGGCTTGATGCCATTATGTCTTGTGGCTCTTCTTTACTCAGCGTGTGGTTGGTCTGTGGAACTCCTTGCCACAGGATGTGGTGATGGTGTCTGGCCTGGACGCCTTTAAAAGGGGATTGGACAAGTTTCTGGAGGAAAAATCCATTACAGGTTACAAGCCATGATGTGTATGTGCAATCTCCTGATTTTAGAAATGGGCTATGTCAGAATGCCAGATGCAAGGGAGGCACCAGGATGCAGGTCTCTTGTGATCTGGTGTGCTCCTTGGGGCATTTGGTGGGCCGCTGTGAGATACAGGAAGCTGGACTAGATGGGCCTATGGCCTGATCTGGTGGGGCTGTTCTTATGGTGAGGCAGCCTTGAAATCGAATCCACAAAAGTCACTTGCTTTGTTTAAAGGAACCCCATTGTATCCAACTAGGCTTGTCTAGTGTCCAGCAGAGGCCAGCCAGAGGCTTTGAGATGCTTGCAAGAAGAGCAGCCTGGAGACCAACTTGCCCCCAGCGTGTTGCAATCCGGGGTAGACTGCCACTGGATCAGGAAGTTGCATTCAGCTCTTAACAGATCCGTGCATTGAGCCACCTGTGTGTGAGGAAGTAGAGAGCAAATTGCCCAAAAGTTTCCCCTTGTGCTTCCTGCAGTTGGTTTTTTTATCTCGGTGAGGAAATCATGTGAGGCCCTGTTTCTAAGTCTGCTCTCCAGCTGTGGCTTTGCTTTTTCTTGTAGCAGGACCGGCTGGTGCGGTGGCGGCTTGTCTTTTTGTAAACCCCTCCCCCCCCAAATAGGAACAGTGAGGCTGAGAGTTGGCTCACTCTTGGCTCGGTCATGTCGTGAGAATGGATGATAGCCAGATCCTGAAGGATCTCCTCTATGGAGAACTCGTGCAAGGAAAGCGCCCTACAGGTAGACCACAGCTGCGATACAAGGACATCTGCAAGAGGGATCTGAAGGCCTTAGGAGTGGACCTCAACAGGTGGGAAACCCTGGCCTCTGAGTGGCCCGCTTGGAGGCAGGCTGTGCAGCATGGCCTCTCCCGGTTTGAAGAGACACTTGGCCAACAGACTGAGGCAAAGAAGGAAGGCCCACAGCCAGGGAGACAGACCGGGACAGACTGCACTTGCTCCCGGTGTGGAAGGGATTGTCACTCCCGAATCGGCCTTTTCAGCCACACTAGACGCTGTTCCAGAACCACCATTCAGAGTGCGATACCAGAGTCTTTCGAGACTGAAGGTTGCCAACTAGTACTAGAGGCTGAGATGAGGGGACTCTTCTATGGCCAGTTCAGCGAGTCTGTGGCAGAGGCTCAGGTCTCTGTCGCAGCATTTTTTCTGTGCCCTGAAAGTGGTATCCATCGTTAGTCAGTCTGAATGCGAACACTTCCTGCTTCAGGGATTGACATGTGGCCACCGTAGCAGGGGCAAGATGTCCACCTGTTGGCTGCAGTACCTGCAACAGCTGGTCTTCTCTGCTGGCTTCCCTCCAAAGTGCTCATTGACCTGAAGTTACTTCTGCCTCTCGTGTCACCTGAGCACTGTGGAGGAGCTCTGCACCTTGCCCTCTGAACCTCCTTGCCCTTAGGGAGTGGCGGCATTCCTGGGTTGGTTCTCGAAGCCCATGTGCTGCCAACTCCCCCACAGGGCCTGATGGTTTTGGTGTGTCTGCAAACACAGAGATCTGTCCTCTGGCACGGGGGAGCAAAGTGGAGACCTTGTGTTCCCGCAAGCCCTGAAAGTTCCCTCCCCCTGGAACATTCATTCTGTGCACCAGTTTCTTTGAATATATGAATCTGGCTTCTGGTTCTTTGAGATCCATGAGGAAGACTTTGGAAGTCCTTGTACAGAGGGGTGTTTGTTTCCCCCTCGCACAACACCAGAACTAGGGGACATCCACTAAAATTGATTGGCGGGGGACTCAGAATGGGCAAAGGGAAATTTTTTTTTTTTACCCAGCACATATTTAATCTGTGGAACTCCTTGAGACAAGACAGTGGGATGGCACGTGATCTAGATGCCATTAAAAGGGGACGGGACAGATGGATGGAGGAAACGTCCATCACAGGTTACAAGCCATGACGGGTCTGTGCAACCTCTTGCTTTTAGAAATAGGCTGTCTCCGAATGCCAGACCCAAGGGAGTGGCACCAGGAAGAGGTCTGTTGTGGTTTTGTGCGCTGCCAGAGGCAGAAAACTGGACTAGATGGGCCTTTGGCTTGATCCAGCAGGGCTCTTATGTTGTAAAGGGAGGGGGGGGGTTGATAAGACCCATTCTTATCTCCTCCTCTGGACAAAAGCCACCCCTTACCCCACTGCATCTTGGTTAAACTCTGGGTCTGATTCCCTAACACAGGACATGTCTTTTTTCCTAGTGCTTTAGCTTAACCGGTTCAGCAGGCGAGACCTTTTTTTGAGAACAGGTAGGGCTGGTTCTTCTCTTCCGCCACCTACACACCTGTGTAAATGCAACCATAGGTATGCACGGCCTGTGTTGGACAAAACTGGACAACTTGCACCTTTGCAATAGTGGAGCATTTTAGAATATTAGGGTGTTGTGCGTGCCTTAAGAACAGCAGGTCCTCGTGACTTGCATCAGTCTTTTTAACTTCTCAGAATTGGACTTAGACCTGGAAGATTACAGGTTCAAATCCCTTGAAGCTTCCTGGGTGCCCTTGTGCCAGTCACTATGTCTCAGACTGGCCTACATCACAGGGTTGTTGTGAGGACATCAGGAGGGAAGGAACCATGGCTTCACCCTGAGCTTCTTGCAATAAGGCCGGGATAAAAATGTGAAAAATAAATAAAATATGAAAAATAAGCAAGCGCTGCTAGGAGGGAAAGGGCCGTGTGCAACACGCCGGGAGCCCGGGGATGCCTGGAACAAAGCAGAAGCAGAAGACCCAAAGGTGGGACTTTTTGATACCCCCTTTGTCTTGTTAAAAGGTGTCTAAGCGCCCCTTCCAGTTGCCTGAGTATGTAGAAGCTGTCTGGTGTGGCTTGGCGGGGGAAAAGCAGAGAAACCTCCAGACCTGGTGGAGGGCATCATGAGAGTACCAAGAAGGTCCCCTAAGAAGGGGACCACTTTCTTGGCACTGGTTCACCTGCATCTTCCACACTGTCCTTCAGTGATAGACTTTTGGGCTACACAACTTGCCGTGCAGGGTGTGTGAAGCGTCCTGTGGGTGCTGAATGGTTAACCAGAGAGGTTAACTAGGGTTTTGTCCAGAGAAAAGATCTGAAAATTGGCAAAATTGGCGAAAATTAGAACTTTGATTGCAATAGGGTGGTGGTGATGTGAATGCAGGTTTGCAGTGATTTTGCCGGTCATTCTGGGTACAAACACCCAGTTTGTGGTGCTTTGTCCCAAAGTGCTGCAATTGTCCACATGTGTTTGGGGAGTCTGGTTATTTGTGAAACGTTATTTGTATTTAATTATTAGAATAATGAGCTTAAGCAGAACAAGACCCAAAAAGTTAATTGGCTATCTTGTAATAGTGGCAGAACTCTTTTCACATTCATGGACATCATTGACCTGATTTGGCCATTCCTTTAGGTTAAAAATGGCCATCCCTTTAGGTTAAGGGCTGCTTGTCTTTTTAGGCTGCCTGTGCTTGACCTTTGACTCTCTTCTCCCCCCCCCCCAACAGGATCATCAAAACAGTTGTGAAGAGCTTCAAGTACTTCTATGGCCTGCGGTTTGAGGTGAAGGGTCTGGAGAACTTTGAGGTAGAGGGGCCTTGTGTCATCATCTCCAACCACCAGAGCATCTTGGACATGATGGGTGAGTAGAAGCTCCTTTTCTGACTTCTTGGGGGCAGGTTCCAGTTTTGGCCTTCCACCTGTTTTGTGAAATGTTCCCATTGCTCTGACGACCTGATTCTTGACTGGTTGGTTGAGTCGCAACAGGTAACTGATTTAATTAAAAGTTTGGAAGAAGTTCAAAAGATGCATTAAATGCAACTGCTGCCTCCTCTTGGATCTTGCATGTGGGAGGGTCAGGTGGTGGAGAGTTGGCTGCAAATCTGCCTAGACCAGTTCCAACACTCCTGCCCACAGGTCCCTGGAAACAAAAGGAAAAAGGGCAGTACTCAAATAGTGACCGAAGAGTGGAGACCACAGGCTCCCAACCTGGTGCCTTCAGGAGCTTCCAAGATAGCAGACTCTCTAGGATCTTTTCAGAACTGTTGCCAAATCACTGCAAAGAGTCAGGCGTGTTGAGAACAGAATAAATCTCACATGTGAGATTTGCGCCTAGTTGGGAGTTTGCTGCCTCTGTTCCTTTTGTGCTCTCTGGACAAACCTCACGGGAAGCAAACCCCAAAGCCAGCTTTAAGCCAATTGGGCCAACTACTCCCAACTGAACCCTGCCCCTAAGGGGACTTCTCTACTAGGGTAACTCTCCTCTAGTCTTGTAAACTACACACCCCAACACATTGCAGGTTTTATCGAGATCAGCCACAATTTCACGGTATATACTCGCCTATCCGTCAAAAAATTTATACCTAAAAATTGAGCCTGAAAACCTGTGTCGGCTTATACACGGGTCAGTACGGTTAATAAAGCAGGAGCTTCTGGGAAGCTTGGCTGGTGAAGTGCCAGGTGGTACTGGGCTGAGAAAGCAGGACACCAGGGCTGGAGGAAAAAGGAGAATTTTTACTAGTAATTGCAGTATTCTGTGTAGTGAAGGCACTTATGGAAATTGTAGTCTGTATGAGAGTTGTTGCTATGAAAGGTTGTGAAGACCAGTATTAAAAAAGTTAAGGAGTAAAATGTATCTTAGGATAAGAACAGCCCATCTAGTCCAGCTTCCTGTATCTCACAGCGGCCCACCAAATGCCCCAGGGAGCACACCAGATCACAAGAGACCTCATCCTGGTGCCCTCCCTTGCATCTGGCCTTCTGACATAGCCCATTTCTAAAATCAGGAGGTTGCACATACACATCATGGCATGACTTGTAACCAGTAATGGATTTTTCCTCTAGAAACTTGTCCAATCCCCTTTTAAAGGCGTCCAGGCCAGTCGCCATTACCACATCCTGTGGCAAAGAGTTCCACAGACCAACCACACGCTGAGTAAAGAAATTTTTTCTTTTGTCTGTCCTAACCCTCCCAACGTCCAATTTTAGTGGATGTCCCCTGGTTCAGGTGTTATTTGAGAGTGCAAAGAGCATCTCCCTATCCACTCTGTCCATCCCCTGCATAACTCTGTCCATCCCCTGCATCCCCTGGATCTTTTACTAAATTTTTAAGAAATTAGAGACTGTACTGTTCTTAGGTAACAATTACTGGTAGGTTATTTTTCAGGATCTGGCCTCAGGTAAAATCAGACAAAACTGTAGTCAGGCACCCCCCTAAGTTTAACACACACACACACCCCTTATCCAAGGGTCTTAGAAAATTCCATGATTTTTGGCTCAAAACCTGCCCTTGACTCATCTGAGATCAACTTATAGGCAAGTGTCTACAATAAGTTTCTTCTGAATTACATAAGATGAATTACATAAGATGAATTCCGTATGTTAATTATACTAATTACTTTTCCATGTAATCTACACATCTGGTTTGTTTACTTGTAGGTGGACTTATATGCAATTTTATATTCAAATGTGCTTAGATCGTCCATGAACTCGAATGCACTTTTAAGGGCACATTTTGATGGCTTTCCATTCTATCTCAAGAGATGTCAAGTCTATAATAAATTGCATTTATATCTCTCTGCAAACCTTGGCTGCAAACCTGGGCTCCCTGCGAAAAATGTTTCCAGTTGGGCCCCGCAGCTCCTTGGCAAACGCCCTTAACGCCTGCCCACCTACCTCTCCTCCTTCTTTAGGGCTGATGGAGGTTCTTCCAGACGACTGTGTACAAATCGCCAAGAAGGAGCTCTTGTACTTTGGCGCGGTGGGCCTCATCATGTATCTGGGTGGCGTGATCTTCATCAACCGGAAGAGCACCAGCAACGCCAAGTCTGTGATGTCTGAGGTTGGCCAAGCTATGACCAAGGACAATGTGAGTGTGGTGTGTCGGGAGGTGCGGGTTTGCCCGCAAAGTGCATCAGCTTGCCCATGAAGTAACCTGATGCAGCTTGTGTCGGTGGTGGGTTGTGTGGGGAGCAAGGAGGTGGTGGATTCTGTCTGCCCTTGGCCCCAAGTCTGCCATTGCCTCATTCCAGGCTGCCAGGGACATGACCAGCTCTCCCCTTGCTGAAAGCAAAGGAGAATCTCACTTCCCCACTTCCTTCCCCGTGGTCTGCACTTGCACGGTTGAAATGCATTTGCAGACCCAATTGGCCATCAGGACCCCTTCAGATGTCATCACTCTTGATTCCTAAGAGTAGCAGCTGTCGAAGTTGCCCTGCTTTGGGCTGGGAAAGAAGAGACTGGGCTGCTAGTCTATAATAAGCGCCATGGGAGCGAGTCTACCACTAGCCAAGAACCCTGGTAGCTCCAGGCCCACAAGGGCAAAAATGCCAATCCTTTCTGTGCCTGAGAGCCATCTCTTTATTTAGTATGAAAAGGCTGATATCAAAATACAGTTGGGGGTATTCATAGCATGTTGGAACTGGAAGAGACCTGGGAGATCATCTAGGCCAACCCCCTTTGCCCAGTGCCAGCAGCTACGGCATTCCTGAATCTTTCAGCCCCTTTCAGCATCTTTCAGCCCCTGTCTGAGGCTGGAAGGGAGAGCTCACAAATGCACAAGGCAGGCTGTTCTGTGCGGAAATTCTTCCCCCTTCCAGCCGGAATCTCCTCCCCTGTGCTCTTCAAGCCCTTGGTTCTAGTCCGGTCCTCAGCAGCCAACCAAAGCAAGCCCTCCTTCTGTGCGACAGCCCTTCGGGTACTTGAAGATGGTAATTGTGTACCCCCTCAGTCTGCTCTTCTTCAGGCGAAGCGTGCAAGTGCTTTTAACCATCCCAGCTTCCCAATGTCCGCCTTAAAATGTGGTGCTCAGAACTGGACACAGTGTTCCAAGTGAGGTCAGTTGGGTGCAGAATGGAGTGCAATGATTCTGCAATCTGGACTTGGTGCCTCTGTTAGGATTGGCCCTGGATTTCGTTAGCTTCTCTCTGTGCATTATGCAGTTGCTTCACACTGTTGGCTCATATTCAGCCTTTAGTACACTAGTACACTACACTTATGCAGTTGCTTCACACTGTTGGCTCATATTCAGCCTTTAGTACACTAGGGGCCCAATCCTATCCAACTTTCCAGCACTGATGCAGCCCAAACGTTTGTTCCCTTACCTTGAGGAGGCCTCTGAGACTTGCCTCCCCACCAGAGGATGCAGCTCACGTTCCACTGACACCACTGCACTGGCCCTGGAAAACTGGATAGGATTGGGCCCGAAGGCTGCAATCCTGTACACACTTACCTGAGAATAAGTTCCACTGAATGCAATGGGACTTGTTGCTGAGTAGATATATATAGTATATATCTGTATATATATCTGGTGGGCCGCTGTGAGATACAGGAAGCTGGACTAGATGGGCCTATGGCCTGATCCAGCGGGGCTGTTCTTGGTTGGCAACGTTCAGTCCTGAAAGACTATGGTATAAGCCTACAGCACCCAGTATTCCCAGGTGGTCTCCCATCCAAGTACTAACCAGGCCTGACCCTGCTTAGCTTCCGAGATCATAGTATAAGCCTACAGCACCCAGTATTCCCAGGCAGTCTCCCATCCAAGTACTAACCAGGCCTGACCCTACTTAGCTTCCGAGATCATGGTATAAGCCTACAGCACCCGGTACACCCAGGCGGTCTCCCATCCAAGTACTAACCAGGCCTGACCCTGCTTAGCTTCCGAGATCATGGTATAAGCCTACAGCGCCCGGTATTCCCAGGCGGTCTCCCATCCAAGTACTAACTAGGCCTGACCCTGCTTAGCTTCTGAGATCAGACGAGATCAGGCATGTGCAGGGTAACAGAAACCCAGATTGTGGTTTAAGACCTTTCCTTTATATGCTGCTGCCAAGCCAGGTTTTTCATCCTGTACTTGAGCCACCAGTTTGAATTCTCTGTGCCTCTAATTTTTATCATACATGCAGGACTTGACATTTGTCTCTGCTGAACTTCTTGTGGGTCCAATGATTGAGCCTGCCAGGCTAGTCCTGAATCCTCTTTGTCCTTCCAGGGTGCTAGCTTATCCCCTCACCCGTCCACCCCAACTTCATATCATTTCCAAATTTGCCAAGCAGGGAGCAAAACCAGGAGGCTGGAGCAAAAACTGGAGGCTGTGCGAGGCTTAGAGCCATGATTTTCAACCATTTTCACCTCGTGGCACATTGGGAAGGCACTAAAATGGTCTTTTTGACAATCTCAACAAGGCACATCATGCTGCTGGGGGGGGGGACCGGCTCAACTCCCCCAATGGCCCTACTATTAAATAAACCCCTCCCAAATTCCTGCGGCACACCTGGAGAACATTCACGGCACAGCGATTGAAAATGGCTGGCTTGGAGGGTCACCAGTTGCTCTGTATGGTAGATGACTTGGGAGCTTTTCAATCTCTCAGCTGGGTGGCTGCTTATCTGTGAAAGAATTCTGTTGAGTGCCTTGAACTTATTAATCAATTGCATCTAATCTTGCAAAACACTTCCTCCCCCCCCCCTTAAGCGCTTCTTGAGATCTTGAAAGAGAGCTAGGTCCCAATCCTACCCAACTTTCCAGCATCAAAGCGGCTATGCCAATGGGGCATGTGCTGTGTGATGTGGTGGGGGGGACAGTCACAGAGGCCACCTTAAGGCAAAGGAATGTTTGTCACCTTACCTTGGAGCGTCATCAGTGCTGGAAAGTTGGACGGGATTGGGCCTCTGAAGTGTAACCCATGTAGAGCTCCCTGTTCCAAGCCGAGATCCTCCTAATCTGTGTGTCTGCTTCCTTATTCCAAAAATACCAAGGACCAGTCAGCCTCCAAGGACATCCAGGGGGCCTTGAACAATTCCTCTGATAAGAACCAAACTTCTCTTCTTTGAAAGCCTTGCCGTTAATTGCAGTGCAGACGCCAGACAGCCTTGGGGTTGACTCTGCAAACAGGAGGGCAAATGCCAGACAGTCTGATGGGGAAATTTCCAAGCAGTGCTCTTGGGTCTTTGGACAGGCTCTGGGGTGAGGACCGAGTTGTGTGGGAGCTGCCAAGAACTCTTCCCAGAGCAGCAATGGGGCACTTGAGTGATGCGACGGACTGGCCATGCGGCAAGGGGCAAGCCTTGTGTCCCACACCTGTCATTCCTGGTTGTGGGGAATAAGGGGGCATCTATGCGCATCCTCCCTGCCTTGGAACAAGCCCCTTGTCTTGACAGAAAAAGGCCCAAACTCTGAATGAAAAACACTAGAGAGTAGTAGTTTGGAAATCTCAACAGGAGGGTTGTAACTGGGGGGGGGGGGCATATATACTTTGCATGTAGAGGTCCTGGGTTCAATCCTGGCTGACTCTCCAGGAAGGGAGATGCAACATTCCTGCCTGAGAGCTGCCGTCAGACGGAGCTGGATGAACCAAGGGTCTGACTCGGACTGGCTGGACAGCCCCAAGCTGCCCATGAAGTGGCTGGATTAGGGTCGGATCAGAGGGGACAGTGGGCAGACATTGGTCCCCTGCTGCGGACTGAGGCCGCCTCCTTCCTGGCTCCTATCCCATGTGGCTCTTTAATCGAAGCAGGAAATGCAGGACACCCTGGGACAGCTCCCAGCACACTCAGGCTGCTCACCTGAGGGCTCCCTGCCCACTTCAGGCACCTCCAGAGTTTTGGCCAGCCCTGGGCAGCTGCCATGTGCTCTCTGCCTTGTGCTGAGTCAGGCCCTTCCTCCACCTGGCTTAGCACTGGCTGGTACTGGGCACTGACTCCAGGGTCTCAGCCATACGTTTTCCTCAGCCCTGCCTGGAAATACTGCCATATCATATAGGCAACCTTCAGTCTCGGAAGACTCTGGTATCGCGCTCTGAAAGGTGGTTCTGGCACAGCGTCTAGTGTGGCTGAAAAGGCCGATCCGGGAGTGACAATCCCTTCCACACTGGGAGCAAGTGCAGTCTGTCCCTGGTCTGTCTCCCTGGCAATGGGCCTTCCTTCTTTGCCTCTTGCCTCAGCCTGTTGGCCAAGTGTGTCTTCAAACTGGGAAAGGCCATGCTGCACAGCCTGCCTCCAAGCGGGCCGCTCAGAGGCCAGGGTTTCCCACCTGTTGAGGTCCACTCCTAAGGCCTTCAGATCCCTCTTGCAGATGTCCTTGTATGGCAGCTGTGGTCTACCTGTAGGGCGCTTTCCTTGCACGAGTTCTCCATAGAGGAGATCCTTTGGGATCCGGCCATCATCCATTCTCACGACATGACCCAGCCAACGCAGGCGTCTCTGTTTCAACAGTGCATACACGCTGGGGATTCCAGCACGTTCCAGGACTGTGTTGTTTGGAACTTTGTCCTGCCAGGTGATGCCGAGGATGCGTCGGAGGCAGCGCATGTGGAAAGCGCTCAGTTTCCTCTCCTGTTCTGAGCGGAGAGTCCATGACTCGCTGCAGTACAGAAGTGTACTCGGGACGCAAGCTCTGTCAGGACGAAATACTGTCAGGACGAAATACTGCCAGGGGTTTTGGTTTGCACGCAAACCAGGAATGGCTGTACTATAGGACAACTGACATAGGGCTTGATGCTTAAGACTCCTCAGCATCCACAAGCAGAAAAAAATCTGATTATTTTGGTTTTAAACTGTATGGGGTCTGCTTTGCAAGACCTGTACCTGAAAGGCAGCGCTTAAGCAATTGTCCTCGAATGGTCCCAGCCATATTTTTTGTGACCAGTCCCTTCTGTGACCATCTTCCCTTCTAAACGCAGGTCAAGGTGTGGATCTACCCCGAAGGCACGCGGAACAACAGTGGGGACCTCTTACCCTTCAAGAAGGGTGCTTTCCACCTAGCTATCCAGACACAGGTAAGCAGTGCTGGTGCCTTCAAAGCCACCCCCCCCCGGTCATTACCCACTGTCCAGTCCAGGGGTGTCAAACGAGTTTCATACAGTGGGCCGAATAATAATAATAATAATAATAATAACAGGTATTTATATACTGCCTTTCTTGGTCTTTATTCAAGACTTTATTCAAGGTGGTTTACATAGGCAGGCTTTATTAAATAGGGATTTTTACAATTTCAAAGAAGGTTCTTTCTTTCAAGAACGACTACATTCAAGGTGTTTCATTCCGATCTGGCTTCACATTCTGGCCTCCATCCTCCCATGCTCAGAGCGGATGGAACTGCTCGGCTTCAGCTTGTCAGCTGCTCCAAGGTCCCACGGTGCCGGTGGCCTCGAACTGGCGACCTTGTGGATGTTATCTTCAGGCAGACGGAGGCTCTACCCTCTAGACCAGACCTCCTGCCCGTGAATAGCATTCATGACGCCTGTTGAGGGCCTGAAGTGACATCATTAAGCAGGAAGTGACACCTTTAAGCATCTGAGATAAGCCAGAGATAAGCACTTAGTTCTCATGTAGGAACTCATTAGTTGCAAGTGATGGAAAATGTGCAAATGTTGATCACATTTTCAAGATACGGGGCTGAGGCTGACAAGGTGTGAGGCTGACTCAGCCTATTAACAGGGTGGTGTACCTTCCTTCCCTCTTTGTGTCCTCACAACATCCCTGTGAGGTAGGCAAGACTGCTCACCCAGGAAGCTTTGAGCGGGGACCTGAACCTGGATCTACCAACTCTTTTGTCACCTCTACCAGACCTTAACTCTCCCTCTGTCTGTCTTCTCCCTGTCTCAATATTGTTCCCAGGTTCCGATCATTCCTGTGGTGTATTCCTCCTTCTCTACATTCTACAACCCAGAGAAGCATCTGTTTACATCAGGTACAGTCATGGCTTCAAAGTGGTGTCTTCCCTCTTGTCTCTCCTGCCTCTCCCCAAAAGGGCTCCAAATTCTGCAACCCCAGGGTCCCTGTTTGAGGTTACTAGACTCCAGAAAGCTTGGTGACTGAGTTCATCTGCAGGCAGACAGTGGGTTTGCAGAGCAGGGGGTTGGCCTGCTAGCCCAAAGGTTCATCCCAGTCTCTTCCTCTGACACAGTCCGTCTCTCAAGTCAGCCTGGCTGGAAGGCCTGCTGGCTCCTTTGCCTGGAGCAGCCAAGCGTAGCCAAGTGGCTCAGTCTGGCAGATGCAGCTCAGGTCATGCTTGCTGGAGATGAGAAAATCTTGATCCAGCCAGGAGGGGAAAGCAGGTTGCCTCCTGGGGCCTTTGAGGGATGGGGGGAAAGAAACTCCCACAACCCAGAGTTCTTGACTTGCAGTTGTTCTTGGCAAATGCTAGGCAGGGAAGAGTCCTGGAGAGAGACAGAGTGGAGTTTGTGGGTGCAAGAAGTCCCCTTGGGATGCCCTGACTTTGGCTGTGGGGTGGTGGAACACTGCAGGCCTGGTGTGTCTGCAGTGAGCCAGGACGATCCTCTGATACTTGGGATTTGGATGCAGGGAGGCGAGAGGCTTGCAGAGAAATCAGTTGGAGACGGGAGAAGTCGAGGGGGAGGAGGGGCAAAGGAAGTGGATAGTGGAACCAAGGAGGAAGTCTCTCCCTCCTCCTTCATTTCCATAGAGATTAGAGGCTCTCCTTGTCTGGTCTGTGCTGACTGGGCATGCTAGTCTAGCTTCCATAAGTAGCATTGGCTGTGCACTTTGTTGCTGTCCTGGAGTCTGGGTCACATGGTCACCCGTGCGCTTTTGGCTCTGGGTGAACCTGGTGGGCGAGGCAGTGGGCATGCAAGCATGTGTCTGAGGTCAGTGGTGGACTGGATGAAAGCCCAGAAGCTACAGTTCCATCCAGAAAAAAGAGGTGCTTTTTCTTTGGGTGGGTGGGGGGGTTACCTGTTCGAGATGGCAGTAACCCACATGGACCTCCCTTCCAGACTGGTTGCATCCTTGTCCTTAAAGTAAGGACAAATTCTGTGGGGTGCACGAGCTGGAATCCCCAGCATGTATGCACTGCTGAAACAGATGCCTGCGTTGGCTCGGTCATGTTGTGAGAATGGATGATGGCCGGATCCCAAAGGATCTCCTCTATGGAGAACTCGTGCAAGGAAAGCGCCCTACAGGTAGACCACAGCTGCGATACAAGGACATCTGCAAGCGGGATCTGAAGGCCTTAGGAGTGGACCTCAACAAGTGGGAAACCCTGGCCTCTGAGCGGCCCGCTTGGAGGCAGGCTGTGCAGCATGGCCTTTCCCAGTTTGAAGAGACACTTGGCCAACAGTCTGAGGCAAAGAGGCAAAGAAGGAAGGCCCATAGCCAGGGAGACAGACCAGGGACAGACTGCACTTGCTCCCAGTGTGGAAGGGATTGTCACTCCCGAATTGGCCTTCTCAGCCACACTGGACGCTGTTCCAGAACCACCATTCAGAGCGCGATACCAGAGTCTTTTGAGACTGAAGGTTGCCAACACTATGTTCCACCTATGGGGGGGGGGAGAGAGAGAGAGAGAGAGAAATATGGGCTGATCCTTGGTGTCTTCTAAAATCTGTAGTAAACAGGGTAAAGCAAACTCCAAGGTGAGCTTTTTAAAGTGGGTCAAAGTACTTCTGCATCCAAAACGTGCTGTTTCTCTGTGCCTGGAGTTTGTGGGTCTCTCCCAGCACTCGTCCAAGTCTTCTTAGGTCTTCCTTTGTGCCGCGCTGGTAAGGCTGGCCATCTGTGGAGCTGGCTCAGGGCAGCGTGTTGATAAGGGGACCTGTTCATCTTGACTGCTCTTCCTCCAGCTCCCTGGCTTGGAAAAGGAAGAAGGGGCGGGGCACTCTGACCCGCCACTCTACCTTCAGCACCGCCCCCTTCTCTTTTCCAAGCCAGCGAATGGCAGAAGCTGACGTGTTGTCGGGTGGAGGGCTGGTCTTTGGCACGCCGCTGTGGGTGTCGGGCATCTTGGGCCTGCACGAGTGGGAAGGGTTAACGAGACGGGCGTGAATCTTGACTTGATGCCTCCTTCTCTTTCCTTACCAGGCAAAATCCTGGTTGAAGTCCTGCCACCCATTCCAACCAAGGGCCTGGAGGCTTCCAGCGTTGCAGAACTCACTGACAAATGCTACACCACGATGCGGGAAACCTTCTTCAGACTGTCGGGAAGACCCGGGGAGGTCAACGGAGTGGCACCCAACCTAGCGCAGTGAGGCTTTTTGGCAACCAATGGCACCCTTGTGCCGGTCCAAAGGACCCCTCTCAGTTACCAGGATCTCTGCAATGGCTCTCTGCCTTAGGATAATAATAGGAAAGCTTTCAAACTCTCCCCCACAGTATGGTCGGGGGGAACCTTCTTGAGTATGCAGCTGTTGGGGTTGCTGTATCGCACTTGCAAACATTCCTGGTCTCTTTGTGTCCCGTCCCCCCCCCGCACCCCAAAACTGGCTACCACCAAAGAAGGGATTTATTCTTTCCAGCCAGTAAAGCCAAAATCCAGATGCACTTTCTCTCCCTCTCTCACTTGAGGGGGATTGAACCCCAAATGGCTGGTCTTGTACTTGGCACACGTGTCCATTTTGGGGTCTCGTGGGCACCTCTCCCCCTTCCAAGGGCAGAGAATGTCAATGAACCTGTCTTTCTTTCTGAACTGGGTTGAGGACTGAGGCCTCTGCTGAAGTTTGGAAGCCCTTTCTTAGGGGGGGGGGAAGCTTTCCTGAATCCAAGGTTGGCTTCTGTGGTTTGGGGGTGGCTACTCATGGCAGGGGTTGGGTAGGTGGTTTTCCAAATGGGGGTTTTGTGTTTTGAAACCAGTGATGATCCTCTGTAGCAGGAGATGCTGGTTTTGTGTTGGTGCTTTAGGGCAAATGGGGACACTCCCTGGGCTGAAGGCAGAAGCCGGGGAACGACGGATCACCACTGAAGGCCCTGCTGGAGCCTTACTGTCAGGATTAGTGGTTGTCTGTTTGGGCTCCCATATGGCACTGGAAGCCTGCCAAAAGATGGAGGTGGAACAGAGGGGGCTGTGGGTCAGGTTCCAATGACTACTCTCAAACCATTCCAAGTGGTTCTGGGTTGGCCTCTCTTGTCTTCCCATTCAGATGAAAGGCTTGACCCTGTTGGATTCCAACTAAGCAAGATCAAGCACCCCACTTATCCACTGGAACCCCAAACAGCAAATAGAAGAATGCATTTGGGGTATCTTGTGCAAAGCTTAGTAGCCAGAATTTTCTCGGAAAGGGAACTGAACTGTAAACTGTCCCAAGGACGGATTATTTTTCAGGCTTAAGTCCTTGTCCACCTTTCCTCTGTCTCCACCCCCCCCCCCCCCAGCACTACATTGCAGGTAGACCCTTCAGAAAGGGCACACCAAAGCTTTAAAAGAGCAGTTCTCTCTCTGGGGCTGAAGTAAAAGAGCCGGCGTGCTTGGAAGAAAATAGTCAGAGGTTAGACGGTTTCTTCCTGGTTAGACGTATGGTGGGTAGATGAATGGGAAGCAGTATAACACCAGAGTCCCCGTAATGAGTCACATGGCACTTAATGGTAGCAGTCCACACAGTTGGGTCTCGAGTTCAAAAGTGTGATTCCAATCCACGTGGCAGGTTTCTGACTGCACGAACTGGTGTGACTTCAGCTGGATTAAATCGGTTTCTGTTCAAATGCTCTGGCTCTCATATCTGTCTCGACAATGCTGCGTATTAATGGCTCCCCCTTATAAATAGAGGGGTGCAGTCCTGTTAAAACTCTTGAGGAAGCCCATGGGCCTGAGCTTGAGTGATCTCGGAGAAAGCATGGAGCACAGTTTTTTCCCCAGCCTGCATGACTCAGAAATCAGTGATGTGACCTCTCAGGGCTCCCCCTGGTTGCATTGAAACTTGTGTTTGGAGTGTACCTGGTGATCCGTTGGCCTGGGGGTGACTAACCCTCTGTAAAAATCTATGCTTGTCAAGGAACGACTAGTAGGCAGGAGTTGGAAGGGAGGCTGGTGGCTTTTTGGCATTGTTTTGATGTTGCTGCTACGGGTATTTCTAATCTGCATTTCTAAAAATAAAATCTTGAAAAATTCCTAATCAAGGGTGTGATGGGGCATTCCTCAGCTTCGCACTCTTGGCTTATCTGCTGCTCTCACTTCAAACGAGAAGGACGCCTTTGAGTAACTTGGTAATGGAAATTTGGGCACTGGTGCCTGCCTGTCAACCAGTTCTACTGCTTAGGGGTTTTTGCAAATTGCACATGGAACTATGCAAGCCTGGAACCTATGGAGGCCCACTCAGTGGGGTACATTCAAGTGGAAGGAATCAAAGTATAAAGCAATTGGAGCGGATTTGACCAGGTGCTCCTAAGTGATGGGGCCACTATGTTAAGTGGTAGCCCTGAGATGTAACCCAGGTAGATGGGATTCAATGGGACCCGGGTAACCGGGTAGATGGGACTCGATAGCCTGGAAAGGCAGCTCATCTGAGAGAAGGAAAACTCTGATGCCAAACCTCCACTGCCTTGTGGCTACATCCAGTTACGGAAAAGGCTTCAGGAGTCAACCTCGAGGCAAAATCCGGAGTCCCTGAGGCAGTTCATGGCTGCCTCAGATCACGTTCTGGCAACTCCTGTGATGCCGCTGGAACCAACCGTATTGGGCTCTGCCTTTCCATTGGACCATTTCAGCGACGTGGAGAGGGGGGATTTGCTGCATGGGTAACAGCCTA
>NC_089836.1:1293875-1301375 GCF_035046505.1 Tiliqua scincoides
TCACATTCTCACAATGGCCTACTGTGTGATACAAACACACACCCCTTCTGCAAGCTGCTCTGAGTTTAGTGCTGGCCAGTTGCTTCAGAAAGTGCTGGGTGTGTGCCTATAAAATGTGGTGTCCTTTTGGTCTGTTTGGTGGTTTTCTTTTTTTTTTTTTAATGAGCCAGTTGGCTGAGACCCTTTTGGCTTCTGGTAACAGATGGCCAGTGGCCATTTGATGGATGGATGTGTTGTCGTGAGGACGGTGGCTTCTAAAGAAAGAGAATCAGAATTAAAGACCCTCATGCTGAGAGGAGATCTAGCATGTGTTGCGTTTGGGAATCAGGTGCCTCCCCCCAACATTTGCTTTTGAGGCCAAGAACTTTTGGAACGGGGTTTATCTCTTAAGGCTTGGATGAAGCAGTTGCTTTGGAGGATTCTTATGGGGGAGGGCTCAACTGTGCCCCACCTGCCTCCCAAACTGCAACCGAATGCCTGCGGACAAGCACAGAGTAGAATCTCCCTCTCTGATATCTGCAAAGCTTAGGGTTGCTGTGGGAATCAGACATTGCCTGCTTTCCAAAATATTGGTCTCAACCATGAGGACTAGAAACTTTTAACAAATCTTCAATTGTTGTGGGGATTCAGGGGTGCCGTTTCAGAATATTTTGCTCAGTTGATTTTCAGCAAATGCAAAGCCAGCGTTTCTTTCAGTGGAAGTGAATCTGCAAGATGTTTAATTCCCCCCCCCAAAAAAAACTTTCATGGCTTCCCCCCCCAAAAAACCCCCAATTTTCCATAAGCGTTGTTAAAAAGGGGATATGGGCTTTCTAGATGTTGTCGCTTTAATTGACGTTTCATTGTTCTCTGGGCCAAACATCTGCATGACTCTGCATGAAATTAAGCATGTTGCAGCTTCAAAAAGTTACTCGTGATCGTGTGCACACATGGGTGCTTGCGTATGAAGGACAGCCATTAAAAAAAGTGCGCGTGTGGTGTTTGCTGAAGGGGTAGAATCTGTTCAGAGCTCCCCCAACCTGGTGCCATGTTTTAATCTTTTTCCCGTCCACAATTTTCTTCTTCTCCCTGCCTAACCATTCAAAAATTCTACAGAAGTCCTCCTTTTGTAGCCAGAATGCATTTGGGGTGAATTAAGGTATAGTAGCAGCCGTAGGGTGCAGAAATTGGGACTGGCTGCTTCCCTTGGAAATAAGGAAAAGACCCAAGTATGTAATTTTTTCTTCTTCTTCCACAAATTGGCCTTCTGAGGCCCTCCGTGCAAGGTCCTGATCTGAATTTGTTGGAGAAGCCGAGAGTGTAATTCTCTCAGGGCTGCCAAGCTGTTTGATCTTGGGAGGAAACCTGGGAGATTTATGGCCCTTGGTGGCTCTGGGAAGTGTTGGGACAGGTGTCCCCTAGGGAGATGTGGGGGGGAGTGTGTGGCCGGCAGGGGAGGGAGGTAGGAGGCGTGTGAAATGAGAATTCTCATGGCCCCCTTGGGAAGGCAGCAGCTTGGAAAGTTAACCGATTAGCTGCAATTCTTTCAGCCTCAGGGGAGCTGGGGCTGTGCTCCACGGGAGGTCAGGGGAGTAGGGAGAGGTGCTTTCCAAGCAGGCACCTGTGAACATTTGTCCCAACAGCCAGAAGTGCACATGGGGGGGAGGGAACGCCACTTGCCTGCAAAAGCTCCTCAGTTGGTTGTAAGCATGGCCAAAACGTGCGCTCCCCCATGGTGAGAGAAACATGCATTAGTTGCCAAAATCAAAGGACCGAGGCTCCGTTTTGAACATGTGTAGGGCCATTGTTGCATGACATTAACACTGCGTGCCTGCGAGGGGGGGGGATTGACAGAGAAATGAGCACCCCCCCATACGAGGCTTAAAGAATTTGTAGAATCCAATGCCAGAAGATGTCGTGATGATGGGCAACCTTTCAAAAGGGTTTACACCAGTGTTTCTCAGACTGTAGGTCGGGACCCACGAGGTGGGTCATGAGCCAAGTTCAGGTGGGTCCCCATTCATTTCAATATTTTATTTTTAATATATTAGACTTGATCCTACCATGGGTATGTGACTGCATTTAGGGAAATGTTACCGACCTGTACTTTCAACAAGCTACTGTGTATATTCTTTTAACAATGATAGTCGATGGAACTTACTCCTGGGTAAGTGTGGGTAGGATTGCAGCTGAGGTTTGTTAAAAAATTTCCCTGCTAGATGATGTCACTTCCAGTCATGACATCACTTCCGGTGAGTCCGAATTCAGGTATTGGTTGTGGAGGCGGTGGGGGGCTGCAGAGGGAGGGCTCTTGCCTCAAGTGGGCTTCCTGGTGGCCTTTTGGGCCCTGATTGGAGACAGGATGCTGGATTAGCTGACCCCCATGAGACCTTGGCCAGTGTTGTCTTTTCTGGTGGTGTCCCAAAATATTTCATCCAGTTACACCCCTGTTCTGGAAGAAAAAAAAAGTTTCTTTACCCAGTGTGTAATTAACCTGTGGAACTCCTTGCCACAGGATGTGGTGATAGTGCCTGACCTAGATGCCCTTAAAAGGGGATTGGATAGACTGATGGAGGAAAAGTCCATCACAGGTTACGAACTGTGACGTGTATGCGCAGCCGTCTAGTTTTAGAAGGATTCTACTTCAGAATGTCAGGTGCCAAGGGAGTGGCACCAGGATGCAGGTCTCTTGTTATCTGGTGTGCTCCCTGGGGCAGTTGGTGGGCCGCTGTGAGATACAGGAAGCTGGACTGGATGGGCCTTTGTCCTGATCCAGTGGGGCTGTTCTTATGTTCAGCTGACAAGGGAGGGCACCAGGATGCAGGTCTCTTGTCGACTTGTGTGCTCTCTGGGGCATTTGGTGGGCCACTGTGAGATACAAGAAGCTGGACTAGATGGGCCTATGGCCTGATCCAGCGGGGCTTTTCTTACGTTCAGCTGACAAGGGAGGGCACCAGGATGCAGGTCTCTTGTGGTCTTGAGTGCTCCCTGAGGCATCTGGTGGGTCACTGTGAGATTCAGGAAGCTGGTCTAGATGGGGTCCCCTTTGGCCTGATCCTGCAAGGCTCTTCTGATGTTCTTGTGAATGCGTTGCTATCCACCTTGGATGGAGCAACCTGTGAGGCCAAACGAGGGCCAAAACCCCTTCTGTTGTCCTGAGAGTGAGATCAATTCATTTATTTTTATCTTGCCCTTCCTTCCTCATAGGGAGGCATACGTGGCTCCTCCTCCTTTTTATCCTAACAGCCCTGTGAGGTAGGCTGGGCAGAGAGGGAGTGACTGGCCCAAGGTCGCCCAAGAAGCTTTGTGTCCGATCGGGGACTGAATGAGGACTCGGCTTTTACTGGCCAGCACTCTGCCTGTTGCACGGATGTGTTCCTTAATGGCCAGGCTGAGAGCTCCTGCAGACCCTTCTGTTTGTCCTCTGTGTCCTCTCCCTTTACTCTTTGGGTGTGGAATCCCAGGGGATTGTAATGTGGAGTCCCTGACGCACCCTCTTGCCCTGTAGCCTTGAATGCAAGTTTTCTAGGTGGCTGTGGGTGCTGCTGAGGGGTTTCTGCCCTGTCCTTTATTGAGCAAGTTGTAGCAGACTGGCCTTCAAGTCCTCTTTCCTATCCCTGTCCCAACACTCCTCTCTCCAAGCAAGTCTGTGTACATTGATGTGCGTGCCTTGGGAACAGGCAGTTGGTACCGATGTCAGGAGTAGAGGGGTGGCATCAGTATTAAGCTGTGTACAATTGACCCTCCTTATGGGGTTTGGCATCTGTGACCCTCCATGGGGGTTTGGCATCTGTGGATTTGAATGTCCGCGGATGCTGAACTTGCAACTGGAGGGCCTCAGAGGACCTCCTGGATATAAGAACATAAGAAGAGCCCCGCTGGATCAGGCCAGAGGTGGCCTCAGAAGGCCTTCCAAATGCGACTGGGAGGCACTTCTGGTTTGAGCCGGTGACTTCTGATCACATCAGAGAGGCTCCTGAGGTGGCTGGGAGGCCCTGCACAATCACAGAGGGCAGGGCACAGCCCCCAGGTGAATCATTGCGGTGCCACATACACAGATGTCCTTATCCGTGCAATTCAGTATCTGCAGGGGTTCTAGAACACAGAACCTCTGCAGGGGTTCTAGAACCTCCCACAGATACCAGGGGCCCACTTCCATTTTGGATGTGAAGTCACTGGTTGGGCCTAAGTAGACCGCTGCTTTGTCATCATCTGCTCACTGCCAGCTTCCAGAGAGAGCCTTGGCCTGCCTTACAGGGTTGTTGTAATCACGACGGAGAGGATGCCTGCGAAGTACGCCCAGCCCTTCAGGAAATATTCTGTCAAAATCGGACAGTGATTGGTTGAGGATGGCTGCTGGAGGCCTGCTCCATGAGGATTTTGACCGTTCGGTCTGTTTTCTCTCCCGCCACAGGTGTGCCAGTCCGTTTGTGGGCATCCGGTGCCAAGTGCGTGACCCCTGCCTCAGCTCCCCATGCAAGAACGCCGGCACCTGCCAGACTATTGTCCGTGGCAATGATGTGAGCTATTCCTGTCAGTGCCCCGTGGGCTTCACAGACCTGCTCTGCCTGACTCCCGAGGAGAACGTCTGCCTCAGCAGCCCCTGCCGCAACGGAGGGACCTGTGAACTCCTCACCCTGGTGGAATACAAGTGCCGTTGCCCTCCGGGGTGGTCAGGTAAGTGTCAGGGGGGGTTGGCCATTCTGTTCACGGTCGGGGGGGGCAGCTGACTCCTACGCCAAATCCAGCGTCCTTGCCCATTCCGGATGCTGGTGCAGCGGATGGGGGCCCAGTTCCTTGGCTTGCTTCTGCCAGGGCTGCAGCGAGTTCTGAACTGGGGGCCTGAGCGATGTCAGATGGAGAGGCTGGCTGGGGGCCTCCCCTACCTGGGGAGCCAGGGAGCCTGGGGGCCAGGGAGGAGAGGGGGTTCCAGGGAGAGATTGATCAGGCTAGCAAGAAAGTGCCTTAACTGTTGGCCGGAGCCGGTCCTGCTAATTGGGTAAGAGGCACTTTTTCAAGTGGGTGCTCCTTTTTTTTAGCAGGGGGAGAGTAACTGCCCCACTTCACCCCAGCAGTGTCTGTTCTAGTGGCTGTCTGCTGGTATTCATTTGCATCTGTTAGATTGTGAGCCCTTTTGGGTCAGGGAGCCATTTAGTTATTTGATTTTTCTCTGTAAACCGCTTTGTGAACTTTTAGTTGAAAAGCGGTATATAAATACTGTTAATAATAATAATATACTGGCTGGCTGGTCTTGTCCGCGGGTCTTGTCACAGCTGTTCTGCGGCAGAACTCAGTGCTCACCAGGGATGGGCAGACACTAAACTGGAACAAGTCCTATTAGCCCCTTCCCTCTCTGTGCCTCCCTCAAGCTGTCTGCAGCCAACCCGTCTCTCTCTTGCAGGGCAGTCGGAGTCCGTGGGGCAGGGCCCAGAGCTGACGGGTGGGCACCCAGGCTTGTACCAGCTGCACCCTTCTGGGTGGCAAGAGTTGGTCACGAGGGAGGTGGGAGGCCTGGGAGTGTGGAATAATAGGCCACTGCAGGAGCTTGCCAGGGAAATCCTGTCTTAAAATCCCCGGCAGTCACAGTCATTCATTTTAGTTGGGGTTGCATCTCTTGCCCTGGCAGGGGAGGGGATTCTTTTTTCCCCTTGAGTTCTTGGTCTCTCAAACCACTTGGGTTAAAGGTGGTGTCAACTATCTGCCCAGCATGATTCAGGTATGACTGACCTGACATACGTGTTATGGAGCATCCAAGATCTTTTCTGGCACTTGCTAGATTCAGGCCCTTGAGATGTTTGCTGATCTTTGGATGTTTGTGACTCTAAAAATGCAACAACAAAGGGACTTTGGCAAGTCTTATAGCCCTCTCACAATGGGTAGACCTGGGCTCCCAGTGCCTATACTCAGAATGGGTAGACCTGGGCTCCCAGCGCCTATACTCAGAATGGGTAGACCTGGGCTCCCAGCGCCTATACTCAGAATGGGTAGACCTGGGCTCCCAGCGCCTATACTCAGAATGGATAGACCTGGGCTCCCAGCGCCTATACTCAGAATGGGTAGACCTGGGCTCCCAGCACCTATGCTCAGAATGGGTAGACCTGGGCTCCCAGCGCCTATGCTCAGAATGGGTAGACCTGGGCTCCCAGTGCCTATGCTCAGAATGGGTAGACCTGGGCTCCCAGCGCCTATGCTCAGAATGGGTAGACCTGGGCTCCCAGCGCCTATACTCAGAATGGGTAGATCTGGGCTCCCAGCGTCTATACTCAGAATGGGTAGACCTGGGCTCCCAGCGCCTATACTCAGAATGGGTAGACCTGGGCTCCCAGCGCCTATGCTCAGAATGGGTAGACCTGGGCTCCCAGCGCCTATGCTCAGAATGGGTAGACCTGGGCTCCCAGCGCCTATACTCAGAATGGGTAGACCTGGGCTCCCAGCGCCTATACTCAGAATGGATAGACCTGGGCTCCCAGCGCCTATACTCAGAATGGGTAGACCTGGGCTCCCAGCACCTATGCTCAGAATGGGTAGACCTGGGCTCCCAGCGCCTATGCTCAGAATGAGTAGACCTGGGCTCCCAGCGCCTATACTCAGAATGGGTAGACCTGGGCTCCCAGCGCCTATGCTCAGAATGGGTAGACCTGGGCTCCCAGCGCCTATGCTCAGAATGGGTAGACCTGGGCTCCCAGCGCCTATACTCAGAATGGGTAGATCTGGGCTCCCAGCGTCTATACTCAGAATGGGTAGACCTGGGCTCCCAGCGCCTATACTCAGAATGGGTAGACCTGGGCTCCCAGCGCCTATGCTCAGAATGGGTAGACCTGGGCTCCCAGCGCCTATGCTCAGAATGGGTAGACCTGGGCTCCCAGCGCCTATACTCAGAATGGGTAGACCTGGGCTCCCAGCGCCTATACTCAGAATGGATAGACCTGGGCTCCCAGCGCCTATACTCAGAATGGGTAGACCTGGGCTCCCAGCACCTATGCTCAGAATGGGTAGACCTGGGCTCCCAGCGCCTATGCTCAGAATGGGTAGACCTGGGCTCCCAGCGCCTATACTCAGAATGGGTAGACCTGGGCTCCCAGCGCCTATGCTCAGAATGGGTAGATCTGGGCTCCCAGCGTCTATACTCAGAATGGGTAGACCTGGGCTCCCAGCGCCTATACTCAGAATGGGTAGACCTGGGCTCCCAGCGCCTATACTCAGAATGGGTAGACCTGGGCTCCCAGCGCCTATGCTCAGAATGGGTAGACCTGGGCTCCCAGCGCCTATGCTCAGAATGGGTAGACCTGGGCTCCCAGCGCCTATGCTCAGAATGGGTAGACCTGGGCTCCCAGCGCTTATGCTCAGAATGGGTAGACCTGGGCTCCCAGCGCCTATACTCAGAATGGGTAGATCTGGGCTCCCAGCGTCTATACTCAGAATGGGTAGACCTGGGCTCCCAGCGCCTATACTCAGAATGGGTAGACCTGGGCTCTTTGTGTCCAGGCAGCCCAGGTCTACCCGGCTATGCTCAGAATGGGT
>NC_089836.1:1306375-1406375 GCF_035046505.1 Tiliqua scincoides
GTGGTACTGCTGGGGAGAAAGGGGGTTTGAAGGAAGGGGGGATGCCTTCCTCAGTGTTTGACTCCTCCCGACAGGCTTGTTGTGCCACCTGGATGACGCCTGCATCAGCAACCCCTGCAACGAGGGCTCCAACTGTGACACCAACCCTGTGACCGGCAAGGCCATCTGCACCTGCCCACCTGGTTACACAGGACCCGCCTGCAACCAGGACGTGAACGAGTGCGCACTGGGTAAGCACCCTTCCATAACACACCCAGAGCAGGGGCAGGACCGTTACCTGGGGATGTGGGGAGTTGTGGAAGTGGTCCAGAGGGAATGTGACATTCTGAGTCAGCCCCAGAGAGGAGCCAGGGGAAGAAAAATGCTCAGTGCAGGGGAGGAAGCAGGAGCTGATGCACGGAGACCACTGGAAGTGGATGCAAAGCCAGCCATTTTGGACAACCATATTGACCCGGGGAAGGGCCACCTGTTGCGTTACGGCTGCAGGATTGGTAACAGTGGCCCACTGTGCCGGCTGGACCTTCCAGCAGGGCTGGATTAAGACCTTTAGAAGCCCTAAAGCACTGAAAAGATTATAGTACTCCCATACATCTGCCATTCAAAACAAAAGCAATACTAAACCGTTAGTAGTTAGTAGTAGTAGTAGTTGGCAATCTTCAGTCTCGAAAGACTCTGGTATCGCGCTCTGAATGGTGGTTCTGGAACAGTGTCTAGTGTGGCTGAAATGGTGGTTCTGGAACAGTGTCTAGTGTGGCTGAAAAGGCCGATTCAGGAGTGACAGTCCCTTCCACACCGGGAGCAAGTGCAGTCTGTCCCTGGTCTGTCTCCCTGGCTATGGGCCTTCCTTCTTTGCCTCTTTGCCTCTAAGCGGGCCGCAGAGGCCAGGGTTTCCCACTTGTTGAGGTCCACTCCTAAGGCCTTCAGATCCCTCTTGCAGATGTCCTTGTATCGCAGCTGTGGTCTACCTGTAGGGCGCTTTCCTTGCACGAGTTCTCCATAGAGGAGATCCTTTGGGATCCGGCCATCATCCATTCTCACGACATGACCGAGCCAACGCAGGAGTCTCTGCTTCAGCAGAGTTACGGTTACTAAACCGTAACAAACCATCAACCGAAGTTTTGTATTTCAAAATGAAATGAAACTTACAGTCAGATTTAGTGACAGTAAATACTGCGGCACCAGGATTGCACTGCATTAAAAATGTGACATTAAGTTGGGAATACAAAGACAACTCTAAATCCAGTACGGGGACAGCCGTTCAGGATTACTACATGAGAGCTGGATACCAACAATAAACAAAGAGTAGCAGCTCATTACGAAAGATTAACATAGTATCTATACAGTGAGCAAAACTTATCCTAGCAAACATAATGCACACACTTTCATTTCTTAAAGGGATTGTTAGGAGGGAGAAATAAAAACAATTTATTAAAAGCAATTCCTTTTTTTTTTTACAGAAATCCGTGTTGGTCCATGTAAAAAAAAAATTAATGGAGAAAAATTTGTACGAAACAAAACACTTTTTATTCTGTGGCTTTCTCGCCTTGAAGATATGTAGCATTTTAACATACACAAGTCAAAGATGCAAAACAATGTTTATTGTTGCCTACTTAGAACTTTACTTATATTTTTAAAAACTTTCTCCTACTTTTTTTCCTTGCAGAGTCTTTGATCATAGCCTCAAACGCATCTGACATAACAAATCTGCTTTTATACGTAGCAGTGATCAGCCCTCCAGCCTCTCAGAGTTCTTTTGCTGGGATTTTTAATATACTTCAATTAACGCCCAGCTGTGCAATTTGTGACCACATTCAAAATATACAGAAACCGTCCACTCGAAAAGGGACACTCAATATTGTCTTCCATAAGTATATTATAAAGTTCAGCATGACTGAGGCTGCAATCCTATCCACACTTACCTGGGAGTAAGCCCCATTGGCTATAATGGGACTTACTTCTGAGAAGACATTGATAGGATTTAGGCTCAGAAGCTAAAAAGTTGGATAAGGCAATGATAGATGATGAAAACAAGTGTGTAACTCTGTTTATTTGATTACTAATATATTAATAAAAGATTCAAATACAAAACAATTCCCTGAAAATTTATTTTAAAAAAAATTAATAATAAGAGGGACTTGCTTTGCATCAACCTCTAAATACACCAGCAATTGTTTTAAAGATTGAATGATATTTAGATTTAAATTCTTGTATTTTCTTTAGCCTTTTGGTGCTTTAAAACAGAATTTAGTAAAAAAAACAAAACACTCCAAAAATGTAATAAAATATATTTCAGATTAATATATTTTGGGTTCTGTGATCTTACTGTTTTTTTGCAGGCTTCGTTTTTGTTCTTTGGGTTCTTTTGCACTATGGTCCATTGTAAATTCGGCTCTGGGAAAAAATTTTTGGTGCTTCCCTTCCGTTGATGCCAAATAAACAGCTTATTTTACTTAACGGTTAATCCACAGCTGGCGCAAGACCCAGAAGTGCTGCCTTCTGGAGCTTCTGTGGCCAAGGATCATTGGTGGTGCCAGATCTCGAACTGCCCTCAGTTGCAGATGCTGGCTGAGACTGGACAGATTGGACCGGTCTTAACCTAGTCTTCCTCCTCCTCCCGTTAGGTGCCAATCCTTGTGAACACGCTGGGAAGTGCATCAATACGGAGGGCTCCTTCCAGTGCCAGTGTCAGCAGGGCTATTCCGGCCCTCGCTGTGAGATTGATGTGAATGAGTGCTCCTCAAATCCCTGCCAGAATGATGCCACCTGCCTGGACCAGATCGGGGTCTTCCACTGCATCTGCATGCCAGGTAAGCAAAAGCCAGTTTCTGCCTCTCCTCCCACCTGCTCCAGATGCTCTGGTCTTGACGTTTGGGTTGTGTTTGATGCTTCTGGACAGGCTTGACCTCAAGAATCAGCTCTCCTTTCAACTCCTGTGCTTCAAGATGAGAGAGAAAAGCCCTCTGACTCCCTTGCTCTTTCTTTCTTTCTTTCTTTCTTTCTTTCTTTCTTTCTTTCTTTCTTTCTTTCTTTCTTTCTACTACCTACCTGGGAGGCTCTGGAAACAAGGGCCTCTCCCAAAGGTCATAAGGCAAGAGGGGAGGGCAGGTCTGTTGTGATATAAGACAGTGCACATGGGGGGTATTGGGGGGGTTGCAGGATCCTGCCTGACGCCACTTGACTGAGGCTTAGCAGGTCTAATTCTGGCCAGTGGCTGAATGGGTACTGCCTGGGAACCTAATGGAAGGAAGATATAATATAGATGTAGATCAGGGGTGTCCAAGGTTTTTGGCAGGAGGGCCACATCATCTGTCTGACACCGTGTCAGGGGGCCAAATTAATTTACATTTAAAATTTGAATAAATTTACATAAATGAATATATTAAAGATGAACTTATATGAATGAATGAAGGTCTTGCAATAGCTCAAGGCCTATAAAAGGCCTTGCACAAAGCAAGGCTGGCCTTTCCTTTGCTGCCGCTACTGCATCACAGACCTGAAACAGCAAGCAGTGGAGGGAGCCCTCATCCCACAGCTCACTCAAGAGGCCAAACAGTCGCCCTCACGCTGAGAGCAGTTGTGTCGGGCCAGTGTGGTCTCGAACAAATCTCCGGAGGGCCAGAGGCTCATTGGAGGCTAGGAGCTCCCTGAGGGCCGCATAGAGAGGCTTTGAGGGCCGCAAGTGGGCACCCCTGATGTAGATAAACAAGCAAGAAAAGAATGTTAAAAAGTCTCTGTTCCCAAGTAGCTTACAGTCTCGACAATGGTGAGGGGGCAAGGGTGAACATGGGCAGATCCAGTTTGTGCATGCATGGGATGTTGCAGAATTGAAATGTCAGTGAGCAAAGCAGGTACCATGTCCCCCTTCATAGGAAGCGGTTGGGGATCTTCTCCGGTGTGGGTTGGGCTGCAGACGGCTGTTGGTCAGGGACGGGTTGTTCCTGCTGGGTGCCTGGTTCGCATTCCCAGCACGCTGTCAGAGAGACGCCTTGGCTCACCTTTCTTGCCACTGAAACCTGCAGGCTACGAGGGCGTCTACTGCGAGATCAACACGGATGAGTGCGCCACCAACCCCTGCCTCAACAACGGGAAGTGCGTGGACAAGATCAATGAGTTCGCCTGCGAGTGCCCCATAGGTACTGCTTGGGGTGGGGAGGGGGGGAGGAGGAGGCGTGGGGTGGGGGATCGATGGCTTTGCCTTCAGCACAGAGCTTTTGTAGTGGAAATGGAGTTAGAATTAATCCACCACCCAGAGGCAACGCCAGGCTAGCGGATTTAAGCCCAGTCGAAGTGGGCGGCTCGGGGGAAACCACGTATTCTGGTATGATGCCTGCCTTCTGTGCCGGCAGCTCAAGCAGGAGGGAAAGTGAGTTAGGGCAGGGGGAGATGGCTCTCCACATTTTTGGCCTCGTTTTGAGCAAGTGCCATCTCTGCTCTTGGTCACAACAGGGAAATCAAGCCCCCTGTGTTAGAGGCAGTCTACCTCTGTGTCTCTTCCAGACGCTGGGGACCGTCAACAGGGGCTGGCCACTTTGTGGTCAGCTTGTGGGCTAAATAAGATGCCAGAATGGTGGGCTCACCTTGCTCTGATTGTGTAGCCAGGCTCAGTTTTGGAGTCCCGGCAAGCAGGGCCCAGCATTGCAGGAGTTGTTCTACGCTGTGATTTGAGGGACTCTTTTGAACTGCCACACTTTGAGCTGAAAAACGTGAGCTGTCCCAGCCGTCATGCCCCAAGGTATTTCACAGAGAAGTGTTTGTGATGTTCTCAGTTCTCCCACCCAACGTGCTGTTTTTCTTTAGAAGAATAGAAGTGAACCCGGGGGGGTTGGGGTTCTATTCCTTTCGCCTTCTGAC
The DNA here is from genome assembly GCF_035046505.1 of Tiliqua scincoides. NCBI lineage: Eukaryota > Metazoa > Chordata > Lepidosauria > Squamata > Scincidae > Tiliqua > Tiliqua scincoides. The sequence goes on from NC_089836.1 coordinate 1,311,227, forward strand.
CCAAAAGCACCCTTTCAGATCACCACGACGGCTGTGGAGTGTGAACAGAGTGTCAGGGTTGTGTCCTGCTCCAATCAGATTGGATGCGGACCCAACCACGGTGTGGATTTGGGTGGTAGGTGAGACCTTCTGCCTTGCAGTGAAACTCTTTGCAGGGATACTCACCACCTGCCAACTGGCTATTCATTTTGCTGCATCACTTACCCTGCACATGCCCGATCTCGTCTGATCTCGGAAGCTAAGCAGGGTCAGGCCTGGTTAGTACTTGGATGGGAGACCGCCTGGGAATACCGAGTGCTGTAGGCTTATACCATAGTCTTTCGAGACTGAAGGTTGCCAACCATTTTTACCACCAAACCATCAGGCCAGCCCTTTTTCTACTAGCCTGGATGCCATCAGATTAATCTGCTTAGCCAGATTTGACCCAAAGGTGAAACTTCAGCCAAGTTTCCTTGAGCATTTTCCTTCCTGGTCTGGAGGTGATTGAAACTGTCGAGAGAACTGACAGGTGCCCACGGAGCGGAGAAAGCAACCCATGGCCCTTGGCAGGAAGGGGAGTTGGCTGGGAGGGTCCTGGGTGGTGGGTCTGTGCCGAAGAACTGCCCCGGATCTGAGCCTCTCCTTCCTCCGTTTCTCTGCCAGGCTTCAATGGCGCCTTGTGCCAACATGACATTGATGAATGTGCCAGCACGCCATGCAAGAATGGGGCGAAGTGCATGGATGGCCCCAACAGCTACGCTTGCGTATGCGCGGAAGGTAGGTGGACAAGCGGGCAGGCATGGCGGTGTTGGTCTCATTCCTCAGGTGTCCTCTGGTGGGTGTCTGGATCTGGTCACGAGCTCAGCAGCCCACGCGCTCAGGTTAAGCCAGCGCCACTTGTGGCCAGTTCAGCCAAAAGCAGCCCACCCAGCTGGCTTTGTGGCCGGCCGGGTGCTTGGCAGTCACTGAGTTTGGGCACTGCCAGGCGAGCAGCAGAATCCGGAGGCGTTTTGAAGTCCCTTTTTGGGTCGCTGGGAGGAAGAGCGAGGCAACCTCGTGGCTGCGCTTTGCTGGTGCAATTTCAAGAGCTCTGGGATCAAACACTGGAAATGGCCTCCCCCCTGGCACACAGAGGCAGCCTCCTCCATTTGGGCTGCATGCTGGCACGGTGGGGGCGCCTCTGTGCCGCCACCCCCCCACTCCCCTCAGGCTCCTTGCCTCTTCAGAGGACGGCATAGCAACACAGCATTTTGCTTCTGGGGCCAAACCCCCCCCCCCCAAAGCGCAGGATTGTGTGCGCTGGATGAGTGAAACCCGAGGAGCACTTGGACAAAGGCGGCACATGAGCCCCCGACAGCAAACAGTGGCGCTTTTGTGGCGCAGATCCCGCCAGAAACCTTCCAGCTGAACAGTCTCTAATGAGCATCTTGGTCAGGCTGGAGTGCCGATGAAAAGCCGTGCTGTGGATTGGGGGGGGGGGCCTCGGTGAAAGCCTCACTTTGTCTCCCCTCTCGCTGCCCTCCCCCCACACACACCCTTTGTCTTCCCTGCGCTTCTCAGTGGCTATTATCCCTCGGTGTGCGGTGCAGCCATTCGCCCCCGACCCCTCCCTGCCCTCCTGGGTGCCGCGGCCCGTGGATCTGAGCTGCATGCAGACGAGTGGAGACGAGGGGCTGTGAAAGGGAGAGAGGGAGGCGGCGTTTGGGAGAGGAGAGTCACGTTCCCCTCTGGGGACAAAGCGAGGCTCTCTTGAGCTTGGAGGAGGGCTGGCCGCTCCCCGACATTGGCTTCCTCCGTCTCCTTCCTTCCCTCCGTCCCTTGTCAATGTGTTCTCTCACTGCAGCCTGGCCTTCCTGAAGTCTTGCTCACTGACAGGACTGGGGGCCCTGGCGAGTCTGTGGCGTGCTGGCGTGCTTCTGGGCCCGGTCTCACTATTGAGGCTGTAGATCTCAGAGTCGCAAGAGTCCCTGGAGTCATTCATCCCGCCACGGAATTTCAGAGTGCTTCATTTCACCAGTCAGCCCTCCCCCAAAGTCATCCCCCGCCCCAAAGTCGCACAGCCCAAGGTTGTTTTGCCCACTGCGCAAGACCTCATGGTTCCAGACACCTGCCACCAAATTAATCTTCTGGCATCCTGAACTCCAGGAGTCCCCTCTTACCTTGCACTGGTTCATGACCAAATGACTGGCAGGTCCGCAGTTCGACAGGAGACCCTTTTGCACAGTTTTGCCACAGTTCCTCACCACCCACGTCCCCACGGAGCAAGCATCTCAACTATTATGTTGTGGAATTTGATGTAACCCCGCTGTGCAATAGCAGTTCACAGTCTACAAGTGTTAGAATAAGTCCCCCTCTGCAACTATCCTGCACGCAGCCCTTCAGGAAGATGAGGCCTTCTCATGACCAGTCGCCACATCCTTTTCCTTGCCTGCCACTGTGGGCAAGGGGTGAGAGAATGACCCTCCAGAGTGGGAAACGTGCTGCAATCCCACTGTGATGTTTGGGGCAAGGAACAAGGGGGCGCAGCTCTCTCCATCTTGCTAGGAAGCTCCCTGGAGGAACCTGCTGGCCAGCCTGGGGACAGGGGGCTCTCTGGGTCCTCGGTCAGACTTCTCTCAGGTGGTTGTGTTGTGGGCAGGTTGTGTTGCGACGCATCGGGTAGAGAGGAAAGTGGCCCATATCTGTGGTTCTTCTGCCCCAGGTTTCACCGGTCCACACTGCGAGACAAACATCAACGAGTGCGACCCAGACCCCTGCCACTACGGGACTTGCCAGGATGGCCTCGCCACCTTCACGTGTGTCTGCCAGCCCGGCTACACCGGCCGCCGCTGCGACATCAACATCAACGAGTGCCAAAGTCAGCCGTGCAAGAACGGCGGGACCTGCCAGGACCGGAACAACGGCTACAACTGCCTGTGCCTCAAAGGGACGACAGGTAAGACCCATGTTGAGTTGGTGGTCCTGTCTGGGGCTTGGGGTGAGAAACTCCAAACCCCCAAAGGTGTTTGGAAAGGCTCAATGGTTGAAAAAGAAGCAGAAGCAAGTTGCAGGGCATTTGGGTGATGTTCAGGGAGCCAGAAGGGGCTGTCAAGGCCATCTAGTCCAACCTCTGTCTCTTGAAGCAGGAAAATCCTCTCCAGGGCATCACCAAAAGGTGTCTGTCTAGCCACTGTTTGAAGATCTCCCAGCCATGGGAAGCCCACCTCGGGAATCTGTTGTTATCAAACTGCTCTTACTGTCCGGAATGCCTTCCTGATATCTGGCCTTCCCCTCCTGCAGCCTTAAGCCCACTGAATCTAGTTCTGCTCTGTGGGGCACCACAGAACAAACATTGCCCTCACCCATGTGACAGCCCTGCAGATATTTGAAGAGTGCCACCATGGCCTTCTCCAGGTTAAACAGATGGAGTTTCCTCAACCTTTCCTCGTAGGGCTTGTTTTCCAGAACCCTGACTGTCCTAACTGCCCTTCTCTGGACCTGCTGCCTCCTTCTTAAAATGTGGCTCCCAGAACTGGACACAGAACCAGTTCTGAGAACTGGTACCAGAGCCAGGGTGGTGGTACCAGAGCCACTAGGTTTGGGAGACGGACTTAGACCTGGAAGATCCAGGTTTGAATCCCCCCCCCCTCAGCCATGAAGCCCTTGGGTGACCTTGGGCCAGTCACTTTCTCTCAGCCTTGCCTACCTCACAGGGTTGTTGTGTGCACAGAATGGACTCGACTTGCTATCCTGCGCACAGTGCGCCTACTCACGAGTAACCCCCTCCTGCTCCAGGAGGTGCCCTCCCAGCAAAGTGCACGCAGGATGGCAGCCTCACACTTGCATTTGCTCACAAGTTAGCCCCATTCCAGCCAGTGAGGATCCCTCCCAGGAATGCTACTCGCAAGTAATCTTATCCAGCCTTATCAGGGTCCTTGGAGTCAGTGTGCACAGGCTCCATGTCCACATCTAATAAATCAAACTGGGGGCAGTTTACCCCTGCTGGAGGCAGTCCAGAATCCCTCCATTTGTCTTTCTCCCGGAATCTTCCATCTTTTTCTTTCTCTCCCCCCACAGGCTCCGACCCCCCTTCGCCTCTCCCCTGGGGTCCCTCCCTCCCTCCCTCTGGGCTTACCTGTGAATGGCACTTTGGATTTGTCCCTCAAGCCCTCTTGGCCAGATTTGCTGTGCTTCTGCCAAAAAAAAAAAAATCCTTCCCATTCCTTATGTGGGGCAGCCCGTCCCTTTGTCTGGGAATCGGAGGACGGAGGCTCAGAAGCCAAACCTCTCTTGATGTCACAAGCAGCATAGCCCCAGCGGTTCCCAAACTTATCAGGGTCACCACAGCCTCTTCTTCTCGGCTCAACTGGAGCAGGAACCATCCCGGCGCCATCTTGGATCTTGCAAGAGCCAAGATGGCAGTGCCCAAATCTCATGAGGTTTGGATGCCGCCGTCTTGGAACTTGCAAGATGGTGTCCAGAAGAGCCAGTAGGAGGGGTAACTGGGGACATCTGGTGGCATCTCTGTGAGTGCGCCGTGGCACTGTTGCACACATTTTGGAAAACACTAGCGTAGCTGGTCGTTCCCCCAGAGTGTTCTTCTGTCTTGCTGAAGTCCTCTGCCTGTTGCTGGCCTTGAGATTTGTCGCCACCCTGCCCAAAGCCCTGGAGACATGAACTGCTCACAGCTGTGCCAAGCAGTGTTCCCACATGAGCAAGCGGGACCTGCGGCTTAACTGGCTTTGGCAGTCACGCCCAGATCCTTGCACTGGGAAAACAGCGCACCTTGTGAGCAAAGTGACACACAGCAGCTTCCACACCTCTTAACGGGGAAGATCCAACCGCCATCACCTTTCTCCTCCACTTCCTTGGAGGGTGGAGAGTCTTCCCTGCAGCCCCAAACTCTCTGTGCCTCCCCCCAGGCTCTCCAGAGGCAAGAGACTGGAGGTGATTCTCTAGCTCCAGCAGTTGAAATTCTGGTTTTCCTGCTCCAAAGAGCCACTCATTTCCACATAGATTCTTCCCCCATCCAGGTCTCTTCTCCCTGTCGCAGCCCCTGGAGAAGTTCTGCCTGCGTCTTGTCCAGGCACTCCTCGCCTTCCTTAATGGGGTGAAAGGGGGGGAAGAGTGCTTTGCCAACCCTCTGCCGTCGGCAGGGCCGTGTGCTTGCTCAGCGCTAGAAAATTTAACTGACGTTTTGTGTCCAGCAGCCCAGATTTTGCAAGTGAACTAACATTCAGTGTCCAGGCAGTCCAAATTCCACAAGTGAAATTCTGTGATCTGTATTGATCTGTGTGTTTTTTTTGCACCCATGTCAAACGCGGTGACATCCACCCCTCCCTGACTGCAAGAGATATGAATGGCAGGCAGGGAGAAGTCCTTTATTCCATCCTTTATTCCTCTAACAGGATTTTCCACCCAAATGTCTTGGGGACTCATCTTGGTAGAGGAGAGCAGCAGACAGGCTAACCTTTCATAAGAACAGCCCCACTGGATCAGGCCAGAGGCCCATCTAGTTCAGCTTCCTGTATCTCAGTGGCCCACCAAATGCCCCAGGGAGCACACCAGATAACAAGAGACCTGCATCCTGGTGCCCTCCCTTGTCAGCTGAACATAAGAGCAGCCCCACTGGATCAGGCCACAGGCCCATCTAGTCCAGCTTCCTGTATCTCACAGCGGCCCACCAAATGCCTCAGGGAGCACACCAGATAACAAGAGACCTGCAAGGCCTCCTGGGAATTGTAGTTTAAGAACATAAGAACAGCCCCACTGGATCAGGCCATAGGCCCATCTAGTCCAGCTTCCTGTATCTCACAGCGGCCCACCAAATGCCCCAGGGAGCGCATAAGACAACAAGAGACCTGCAAGGCCTCCTGGGAATTGTAGTTAAGAACATAAGAACAGTCCCACTGGATCAGGCCATAGGCCCATCTAGTCCAGCTTCCTGTATCTCACAGCGGCCCACCAAATGCCCCAGGGAGCGCACAAGACAACAAGAGACCTGCAAGGCCTCCTGGGAATTGTAGTTAAGAACATAAGAACAGCCCCACTGGATCAGGCCATAGGCCCATCTAGTCCAGCTTCCTGTATCTCACAGCGGCCCACCAAATGCCCCAGGGAGCGCACAAGACAACAAGAGACCTGCAAGGCCTCCTGGGAATTGTAGTTAAGAACATAAGAACAGCCCCACTGGATCAGGCCATAGGCCCATCTAGTCCAGCTTCCTGTATCTCACAGCGGCCCACCAAATGCCCCAGGGAGCACACCAGAGAACAAGAGACCTGCAAGGCTTCCTGGGAATTGTAGTTAAGAACATAAGAACAGTCCCACTGGATCAGGCCATAGGCCCATCTACTCCAGCTTCCTGTATCTCACAGCGGCCCACCAAATGCCCCAGGGAGCACACCAGATAACAAGAGACCTGCAAGGCCTCCTGGGAATTGTAGTTTAAGAACATAAGAACAGCCCCACCGGATCAGGCCATAGGCCCATCTAGTCCAGCTTCCTGTATCTCACAGCGCCCCACCAAATGCCCCAGGGAGCACACCAGAGAACAAGAGACCTGCAAGGCTTCCTGGGAATTGTAGTTAAGAACATAAGAACAGTCCCACTGGATCAGGCCAGAGGCCCATCTAGTCCAGCTTCCTGTATCTCACAGTGGCCGATCAAATGCCCCAGGGAGCACTCCAGAACTCACTTTGTGGGCTGCGCAGATACATCCCGCCCCTTCCCATTTATTTCTGACGATGGTTTTCTTTTTGGAAGGGCCCAACTGTGAGGTCAACCTGGACGACTGCGCCAGCAACCCGTGCGATTACGGCAAGTGCATCGACAGGATCAATGGCTACGAGTGTGCTTGCGAGCCGGGATACGCAGGTGAGAGTGGGATGTGGGTGGGCCCACGTGTTGGGCTGACGCAGGCTGGCAGTGTTTGACTTGTGGTGCAGGGACTGATGTTCTGCGGCCGTTTTCACCCCCAGGGCGGATGTGCAACTTCAACATTGACGAGTGCGCCAGCAGCCCCTGCCACAATGGTGGCACTTGCAGGGACAACATCAATGGCTTCACTTGCATCTGTCCCGAGGGGTACCACGACACCATGTGCCTCTCCGAAGTGAACGAGTGCAACAGCAACCCCTGCATCCACGGGAAATGCAATGACGGGCTGAACGGGTAGGCTTCTGTGGAGGCCCTGCCTAACAAGGGCTTGCTTGCCTGGCAGAGTTTCCCCATAATCCAGTGGTTTGCAAACTCGCCTGTGTCACAACACCCCTGCAGCCTTTTCTTCCCATTTTGGCTGTTGCAAAATCCAAGATGGCGGCGACCAAATCTCACACGTTTTCGTGAGGTCCAAGATGGCGGCACCTGGGGGAACAGGTAGAAGGGGTCACTGGGGGTGTCCTGCATGCCCCTGTGAGTGTGCCATGACACCTAAGGCATCGCAGTGCACGCTTTGGGAATCCCTGCCATCGCCTTTCTTTTGGCTGTAGCTGGGTGAAGACGCACAGGACCAATCCCTTGGGTTCCAGAGTCAGGGCTCTTTGTCAGCTTGTGTCCTTCTGACACACACCTGTGCATAAGAACATAAGAACAGCCCCACTGGATCAGGCCATAGGCCCATCTAGTCCAGCTTCCTGTATCTCACAGCAGCCCACCAAATGCCCCAGGGAGCACACCTGATAACAAGAGACCTCAACCTGGTGCCCTCCCTTGCATGTCGCATTCTGACATAGCCCATTTCTAAAATCAGGAGGTTGCGCATACACATCATGGCTTGTACCCCGTAATGGATTTTTCCTCCAGAAACTTGTCCAATCCCCTTTTAAAGGCATCCAGGCCAGATGCCGTCACCACATCCTGTGGCAAGGAGTTCCACAGACCAACCACACGCTGAGTAAAGAAATATTTTCTTTTGTCTGTCCTAACTCTCCCAACACTCAATTTGAGTGGATGTCCCCTGGTTCTGGTGTTATGTGAGAGTGTAAAGAACATCTCCCTATCCACTCTGTCCACCCCCTGCATAATTTTGTATGTCTCAATCATGTCCCCCCTCAGGCGCCTCTTTTCTAGGCTGAAGAGGCCCAAACGCCGTAGCCTTTCCTCATAAGGAAGGTGCCCCAGTCCAGTAATCATCTTAGTCGCTCTCTTTTGCACCTTTTCCATTTCCACTATGTCCTTTCTGAGATGCGGCGACCAGAACTGGAGCAAGAGATGGCCCTGGGTCAGGTCTTCCCTTGGACGAGGCTGCTTGCTCTCTCTCTCTCTCTCTTGCTCTCTCTCTCTCTCTCTCCCCCACTACCTCTCGCATTTCTGCGCATTCAGACTGACGTTCGGTCACCTCTGTGGCTCACGCGTGCTCTGTTTTCTGTTCCTCTCCAAGCTTCAAGTGCGATTGCGATTTGGGTTGGAGTGGTACCAACTGTGACATCAACAATAACGAGTGCGAATCCAACCCCTGCGTGAATGGCGGCACCTGCAAGGACATGACCGGAGGTTACATCTGCACCTGCCGGGAGGGATTCAGCGGTCAGTGTCATGGGGGGGCAGGAAAGAGGGGCCAGAGTTGACCTTGACAGACAGCTGGCCTCCACAAGACTTTGTGTTTTGTCGACTGCCTTGAATCTGTTTTTTGGGGAAGTGGGGCCAAGAAGTGGTAAATGAAACATGAGCGTCCTCTTTTCTCTTCCTTCTGTGCTGACCCATGATCCCCTGGGGCCTGCGCTCCCTCTTGCCCAGTAGGGCAGCCACTGGTGCTCTTCCTCCCGCTCCCTCGATTGGGAAAAGAAGTGGAACTGTAGCGTAGAGGAGCCTGGTGGGTTAGACCAATCCTACCTTACTTCCTTGTCTTTTCTCAGTCCAGGGGTGGGAGATGGTTGGCAACCTTCAGTCTCGAAAGACTATGGTATAAGCCTACAGCACCCGGTATTCCCAGGCGGTCTCCCATCCAAGCACTAACCAGGCCTGACCCTGCTTAGCTTCCGAGATCATGGTATAAGCCTACAGCACCCGGTATTCCCAGGCGGTCTCCCATCCAAGTACTAACCAGGCCTGACCCTGCTTAGTTTCCCAGATCATGGTATAAGCCTACAGCACCTGGTATTCCCAGGCGGTCTCCCATCCAAGTACTGACCAGGCCTGACTCTGCTTAGCTTCCGAGATCATGGTCTAAGCCTACAGCATCCGGTATTCCCAGGCGGTCTCCCGTCCAGGTACTAACCAGGCCTGACCCTGCTTAGCTTCCGAGATCAGACGAGATCGGGCATGTGCAAGTTGTGGAAGGAGTTGCCCTGACTGGTCCACCACATGAGGCAACTGTCTCAGGGCCCAATCCTATCCAATTTCCTATCGCTAGTGCAACCGCAATGCAGCCCCAAGGTAAGGGAGCAAATGTTCCCTTACTTTGAGGAGGCCTCTGTGTCTGCCTCCCCACCACAGGATGCAGTGCATGCCTTGTTGGCACAGCTGCACCAGCACTGGAAAATTGGATAGGATTGGGTCGTCAGTTGGCCTTGTGGACAGGCTAGCACTGGCCTACTGCATCCTGATCTCAGAGGTGCTTCTGTCCTGGTCTGCTCCATGTTGCAATGAGGTGTGGAGAGAACTGAGCCTCTTAATCAGGAATGCTCCCCACTTTGCTCTTTTGGAAGGGAGCAAAACACAAATCCTGAGAGAGGAAAACAAGCACGATGGAAAAGGAGTCTTTGGGCAGCTTTTCTTTCAGTGGGTTGGGTGGGCAAGTGCACTAGCCAAGGTGCTGGGGAGCTATTTGACGTAGAGCCCAAGCCTATGCATGTCTACTCAGAAGTAAGTCCCCTTATAGCCAGTGAAACTTACTCCCAGGAAAGTGTGGATAGGATTATAGTCTTATTGATTTGTTTATTTTAGTATCAATTTATTTTACTTTGTAAACCGATTTGTGAATGACAGAGGGCCTTTGGTATCCAAGGGGATCTGTTCTTGGACCCCCATGGGTACTGATCTTGCAGATAATGTAATTCCCAAGGAGGGCCTCAAGGACCTTCCAGATGCAGACCTGGCACCCATGCTGGATAAAATCCTCAGGGGTGGAACCCACAGATAAGAAGTACTCTTTGGGTACTCTTTGGAAAAGCAGTCTATATTCTTAATAATAAAAATAATATTTGTGCAGAAGGGGCAGTTCAGGTGTGAAATCGGCTCAAGGGGGGAGGATTCTAGTGAGGAAGGACCCCTTCTTGAGACCCTAGAAAGCCACTGCCAGTCAGGGGAGAAGGTTCTGGGCCAGGTTATCTGACTGTGAGTGGGTTGTCTCCTCCTCGTCCTCAGGTCCCAACTGCCAGACAAACATCAATGAATGTGCTTCCAATCCATGCCTGAACCAGGGAACCTGTATCGATGGAGTCGCTGGTTACCAGTGCAACTGCGATCCCCCGTATGCCGGTAAGAGAGCTGGCACCACAAAGTGCACAACCTCCTCCTTGGCTTCCTGTAATGGCATCCAGGAGCCCGATTCCAGGGTGCTTGAGGACCAAGGAGCAGGGACAACAGGAAACCCAAAAATACCCCTTGCACATCCCATTCCTTCCGACGCTCTGCAACCGCAAGGACGCTTCCGTCGTGGGTTGCATGTAATGTACTTCAAAGCCTGTCCCACAGCTACTCTGAGGTGCTTTTGCCCCCTGCCTGTCGGTATCCTGAGGCCTTCTGGATCTGGTCTTGGCTCGAAAAAGAGGCCTCGAGTAGCTTTCTGCGACTTTGTGATGCACGGCCCTTTCTTCTTGCTCCCCATTTCCACACAAACCTCCCCGTGAGGGAGCGAGTGACCTTAGTGTGCTGGCATTGGGGAGTCCCCTCCCTCACATTCGGGGACCGGTCTCGGTTCAGCCCGGTCCCCTTCTTGCAAACGGTTGTGTCCCTGCCGTCGCCACTCTTTGTGGAAAGAGGCCTGGAATCGCCTGCCTCTTTGCAGGGAGAGGAATTTCTGCTGAGCCAAATCCTCTCTGCCCGTTTCCGGGCTTCCTCTTGCTACACAAAATGGCAGCCTGAGCACAATTGAAGGAAGTCATGACAACTTTCCTGCCTGTGCTGGTTGCCATGGGGACAAACTGGGAAAAGTGGGAGGGAGGCTGGAAAACAAAAAGGGCCTTTAGATGATCCTGGCTGAGAAGGAAGATAACAGAGTTGGAGGGCCTGTCAACTCTGGCAACAGGAAAAATGTTTGCAGCTGGGGCCAGAGGTGAAGGGAGAGATGCAGAAGTCGAAGCACACCTTTTCCCCCTCTCGTACACAGGTTCTCTCCTCTGGGCAAACCCCAGAGTTACCAGACCCCTGCCAGTGGAGTGTGGGGCTGCCTCCTCCTTGGAAAGCAACCTTTCCAAAGGTTCCCTATACGTGGAGACGCTCAGTTCCTTCCCCAAGAAGGAAGTGTCTTGGAAAGGCTCCAAGGCGACCCAGGTCTCTCCCGGCGGGAAGAGCGAGGGGGGGGCCTTGTGGCTATTCATAGATTAGAGTCCATTGTGCAAGAATCTGTGGGAATGGCTCTTGGCCCCAGGAGGTGATGGAGTTAATATTGCCCTTGCGACGGGGCCTGTGCCGGAACCCATCTTAAGGTCGGCAAGACTGTAACGTGTGCTGACGTTGCGTGTTGTCTTTTTTGCACTGCAGGAACCACTTGCGGGGATGTGCTGGCTCCCTGTGCGGGTGGCCCTTGCAAGAATGGGGGCGACTGCCGAGAGTCTGAAGACTATAAGAGCTTCTCGTGTGCCTGCCCAGTGGGATGGCAAGGTAGGGGCAGCCGCCTGTGGTTTCTGGATGTGCCCTCCAATATATGTGGCCAAGGCTGATGATGATGAGTGAGATGAAGGTGAGGGGAGCCTCAATGAGCTCCTTCCTCAGCATCCAGGGCTAACCACAAATGGCTGCTTCCCCGTTTGAAAGAACAGACTCTCTACCTTGAGGCAGACCTTGGCCCCTGACTCATTGTGTGAGTCAAGGGGGCGACTGCATTCTATTTTGGTGGGCCAGCTAATTTCAGGTGTAATAATAGTATAAACGGTGATTTAAAGAAGAAGAATTGGGACCTGCCCCATGAACAGCTGGGCAACTTGGTGTCCACCGAGGTTGGAACTGGGTCGTGGGCCAGGTTGGTTAGTTCTTCCCTGACAGCAGGACTGAGAGATGGGTTGAGCTCCAAGCAAACCAATGCACCTGATCACAGCCTCCCCACCACAGTGGCTTGATTTATTGCCTGCCGTTGCAACTGCTGCCTGGCTTACCCGGGACGCACCTGGCTTCCTCGCGGGCCTCTCATCTCTCTGTGGTTAGCAGTTTTAGTCCTTCCTTTGCAGCCGGCCTGATGCACCCAAAATTCCTCCCTGGCCTTGTTCGAAAGCAAGTTTCTACCTATTCCCAGGGAGATTTGAGACTTCCCTGATTTCCCAGAAGGGCTGTACCCCTGGATCTGGATTCTGCCCTCATGGAACCAACAGGTGTTTCTTTTACAACAAGTAGACAGTCTCGGGGATGGACAAGTCTTATGTTTATGGACAAGTCTTATGTCTGTGAGTCCAGATGACGTGCTGAGGATGAGGCTAGGACAGCGTCAGTATTTCCCACCAGGATCTGCTCACCTGTTTCCTTTTGGCCCTGTCTGCCTCCTGGTTTGCATGTATGTTAAGACTGCCAGCTTTCATCAGTGGATGAATCCTGTATTGTTGATTAACTGGCAGGAAGGGATGGCAGTTTGCATAAATGCATTATTTATTTAATATGATGCATATTCAATACATTTGAATTTGCAGTCATAAGAACATAAGAACTTAAAAACAGCCCCACTGGATCAGGCCATAGGCCCATCTAGTCCAGCTTCCTGTATCTCACAGCGGCCCACCAAATGCCCCAGGGAGCACACCAGAGAACAAGAGACCTGAAAGGCTTCCTGGGAATTGTAGTTAAGAACATAAGAACAACCCCACTGGATCAGGCCAGAGGCCCATCTAGTCCAGCTTCCTGTATCTCACAGCGGCCCACCAAATGCCCCAGGGAGCACACCAGAGAACAAGAGACCTGCAAGGCTTCCTGGGAATTGTAGTTAAGAACATAAGAACAGCCCCACTGGATCAGGCCAGAGGCCCATCTAGTCCAGCTTCCTGTATCTCACAGTGGCCCACCAAACGCCCCAGGGAGCACACCAGATCACAAGAGACCTCATCCTGGTGCCCTCCCTTGCATCTGGCATTCTGACATAGCCCATTTCTAAAATCAGGAGGTTGCACATACACATCATGGCTTGTAACCCATAATGGAGTTAAAAGCAGGCTTGTTTATCTTTAAGGCTTCTTCTGGTTCTAGTGCGTACCTGTTCTGAGGATTGAGAGAGTCTTGCCATTGATTGATCCTTCCAGTCATGGGTCTTGCGAGCAGTGACCTGCAAATGGGGGTGTGACCCTCCTTTCTGCCCCCCTCCCAGTATAAATTTTTCCCACTTCTTCCCCTGGCAGCTTTAACCATGGCTTGCTATTGCATCTGTCCCTATTCAGACCTTACTGAGTGCTAACCAGGTTTCCCTTAAGCGGAGTTTCCACGCATTTAAACCTCGGTTTTGAGCTCAGATTAGACTGAGAACGGGTCTTGCAGAGCACTGATAAGAGGGAGCCTGTGTTGTGTCTGCCCCAGTGAAACTGAAAGTGTTCTCGCAATTATTGTTTATTTATTTTATTTATTGGATTTATATTCTGCCTTTCTCCCTGAAGGGCACCCAAGGCGGCTAACAATCAAGATTAAAATACAAAGCAAAATAAAAAAAACAAATAAACATTAAAAAAGAACAATTAAAGATAAATTAAAACAAGATAAAATGCAACTTCCTCTGGTATCCACCCCCCCTGTTGGCAACCTTCAGTCTCGAAAGACTCTGGTATCGCGCTCTGAAAGGTGGTTCTAGAACAGCGTCTAGTGTGGCTGAAAAGGCCGATTCAGGAGTGACAATCCCTTCCACACTGGGAACAAGTGCAGTCTGACCCTGGTCTGTCTCCCTGGCTATGGGCCTTCCTTCTTTGACTCAGACTGTTGGCCAAGTGTCTCTTCAAACCGCGAAAGGCCATGCTGCACAGCCTGCCTCCAAGCGGGCCGCTCAGAGGCCAGGGTTTCCCACTTGTTGAGGTCCACTGTATCCACCCCCAAGACACCCATTTTGAAGTTTTGACTTAATACTGAGGTTTAATTGACTTAATATGAAATTAAAGGGCAGGTGATGAATCGGCTAAAGTACATTAGCTACACTGGGCAGCGCTTTGTAATATATAAATTTGCTACGTAGGTCAAACCTGTGAGATTGACATTAACGAATGCGTGAAGAGCCCCTGCCGGAACGGCGCCATCTGCCAGAACACAAACGGAAGCTACCAGTGCCTCTGCAGACCCGGATTCGCTGGCCCCAGCTGCGAAATGGACATTGACGACTGCCAGCCGAGTAAGTGGGCAGCGCTGGGCAGGAATGGGGCTGCCTTCCTGTGCAGGGTCTTGTGATCACCAGCTAGGTGATCTTAACATGCAGTGGTTGGATGCTTTAAGTCCCCAACAGTGGGTTGGCGCAATGCAAGAGGCTGAGCTGGGCCTTCAGGCTCATGGCCCCAGTCCTTGGTGTGTTCTGAGATGTGCTTGTTGTTTGTGTGCTGTCTGCTTGGCTTGGCTACTGCTGGGTGAATGGATGAATGAATGAATGAATGAATGAATGAACCTTTATAGATAGAGAAATCATAAAAGGAAACATAATTAGTCCTAATCCCGTTTATCAAAAACAGAGTTAAGATACTAAATTACTAATAAAACATTTACAGTTCAACATAAAATATCAACATTTTTGACAAATTACATTAAGAAGGCTTAGAAATCACCAAAAGTAAAAATTTAGAAATTCCCTCTAGCACATCTGGTGAGCAGTCATTTAGGAGGCACTTCAGTTTTGCCTCATCCGAAAGCCCATTCATTTTGCCGAGAAGTGGAGTCATGTAAGTGTGGCGGGATCTAGTGTGCTGAGGACAATAAAAAAGAATGTGTATGATTGATTCAACATTTCCCAAATTACAAGGGCAGAGGCGTTCTTTATATGGTATTTGCCTATATCTGCCTTCTGTGACCTTGGATGGAAACACATTGAATCTTGCCAAGGAGATTGCACAACGTTCAGAAGGGTTGATCAGAATACTCAGATAAGGAGCCATTTGCCCATACTTTAGCGGGATAGAGAAATTAAGAGGGGAGCAAATTCTAGAAGCAAGTTTGAAGAGGTTTTGTGCCTCAATGTATAGCATTTTTTGCTTTACCCTTTGATAAACTCCAGGGAATGGATAGAAACTTAACAAATCCAATGAAAAACCAATTGATTCGATTTTTGATTTAACTTGGCTATACCATTTAGAAGAACCAGACTCAGATAGCATTCTGGATAGGAGACTGCCTGGTTTCATGTTATAATGTAATTGGAGCCAATGGCGTATGGTTAAAAGTATCATGCTCTTGATACTAAGAGCGATTGTCCGGTCTCCAAACATAATGCAGAGTATGGTACAGATTTAGGTAAACCCAGGATAGCCCTCAAAAATTTAGCTTGGATACTCTCAAGAGTGTGATTTATAGCACTAATCCAGATAGGACACCCGTACAGGAGCTGTGCCGGTACCTTGGCATTAAATGTAGTTGGCAACCTTCAGTCTCGAAAGACTATGGTATCGCGCTCTGAAAGGTGGTTCTGGAACAGCGTCTAGCGTGGCTGAAAAGGCTGATTTGGGAGTGACAATCCCTTCCGCACCGGGAGCAAGTGCAGTCTGTCCCTGGTCTGTCTCCCTGGCTATGGGCCTTCCTTCTTTGCCTCTTTGCCTCGGTCTGTTGGCCAAGTGTCTCTTCAAACTGGGAAAGGCCATGCTGCACAGCCTGCCTCCAAGCGGCCCGCTCAGAGGCCAGGGTTTCCCACCTGTTGAGGTCCACTCCTAAGGCCTTCAGATCCCTCTTGCAGATGTCCTTGTATCGCAGCTGTGGTCTACCTGTAGGGCGCTTTCCTTGCACGAGTTCTCCATAGAGGAGATCCTTTGGGATCATACCTTGAGAGCAACTGCTGGGTGAGAATGCACACAGTAACCCAGAATCTTCTGTAGCTCCTTAGTAAGCACATCAGCTTAAGACAGGTTCCCAGAAGGTTGAAACCTTTGAAAACCGCCCTGCTGGAGCATGGGCGTGCTCCGGTATTGATGGGCCCTTGCGATGGTCTGGCCTGCCTGGAATTCTCACAGTAGGGCCTTGTAGCACGCCGAGTGGGTCACTGGCCACTTTGCCAGCACTGAGCACAAGCCCCTCTCCTTCCCTTTAGATCCGTGCCACAATGGCGGTTCCTGCTCCGACGGCATCAACACCTTTTTCTGCGACTGCCTGGTGGGTTTCCGAGGCCCCAAGTGCGAGGAGGACATCAACGAGTGCGCCAGCAACCCCTGCAAGAACGGGGCCAACTGCACGGACTGTGTCAATAGCTACACCTGCACATGCCCCTCTGGCTTCAGCGGCATCCACTGTGAGCACAACACACCCGACTGCACTGAAAGGTGAGGTTGTGGGGCGCAGGGTGTGTGTGGGGGCTGTGAGTGTCTGTTTCTGATGGAAAGGAATAAGAACATCAGCACCAAAGGAACTTATGTAGGATACTGGGGCCCAACCCACATGGATCTTGCATATCCTCACAGTGGGGCCAGCTGCCCCACTGGCTTTTGCGTGTTCAGCAGACTCTGCCTGCAGACTTCCAAGTACAGTGGTGCCTCGCATAACGAAATTAATCAGTTCCGCGAATCCTTTCGTTATGCGAATTTTTCGTTTTGCGAATCACGTTTTCCCATAGGAATGCATTGAAATTTAATTAATGCGTTCCTGTGGGCAAAAAAGGTCAAAACGAAGTCAAATTTGGTTTACAAAGTGTTTATTACGTGCTCTTTAAAGGCATACATACTGTACCGAGGATTTCTAAAATTTGAAGCATACACGAAATTTTTAATTTTTTAAAAAATTCGTTATGCGAAGCACGGACCTAAAAAGTTTTTGTTATGCGTAGCATGGACCTACAAAGTTTTCGTTATGCGAAGCACGGCCAGAAACTTTCATTATGCGAGTTACCAAACTCAATCGAAAAACTCTTTCATTATGCGAGTTTTTCGGTGCGTGGGGCATTCGTTATGCGAGGCACCACTGTACAGCTTTGCAGCCCAAGGGACTAGAAACTTGCATTTTCCTCCAAAGCTTAAAAAAATAGGGAGCTTCAATTCTCTAGAGCAGGGCTGCCCAAACCCCGGCCCTGGGGCCACATGCAGCCCTCGAGGCTTCTCAATCCGGCCCTCAGGGAGCTCTCAGTCTTCAGTGAGCCTCTGGCCCTCCGAAGATTTGTTGGAGCCCGCACTGGCCCGACGCAACTGCCCTCAGCATGAGGGCGACTGTTTGACTTCTCACGTGAGCTGTGGAATGAGGGCTTCCTCCACTGCTTGCTGTTTCACGTCTGTGATGCAGCAGAGGCAGCAAAGGAAAGGCCAGCCTTGCTTTGTGCAAGGCCTTTTATAGACCTTGAGCTATTGCAAGACCTTCATTCATTCATACAAGTTCATCTTTAATATATTCGTTTATGTAAACTTATGCAAATTTATTCCAATTTTAAATGTAAATTAATTCCTTTTTTTCCCCCGGCCCCCGACACAGTGTCAGAGAGATGATGTGGCCCTCCTGCCAAAAACTTTGGACACCCCTGCTCTAGAATCAGCACCTTGTAGCACCCCACACGCTCTGTGATACGTTCTGCACTTTTTTCCAGTACTTGTATGGAACTGTCGAGCTTGCACTAGTGGTGGTTTTAGAAGTGCAATGAACTGGCTTCTCGGCTGTTGTGTACAAAGATTGTAGAAGGGCAGCTGTATCCTTCTGCCTGCAGCAGAAAGCAGTGAAGTGTCTCTCAGCACCACAAAGGCATCCGATCTGATTGGATGTTTGTTTCATCCTCACTGGACTGTTTGTTTCAGTCCGAATGCTGTTCGTGACTCTGAATTTGACCTCTTGTCTGCGAAGGCTCCTAAATTGGCCAGCCTTTAAGGTGCCACGAGGCACATTTTGCTTTGCTGCCTTTGTGCAGCGCTTTGGGCCGTGCCAGCTGGAGCGGCCTCAGCGGTCTCCAGTGGGCTGGTTGGGCATGAACTCGTAGTTGGGGGGGCTTGTCACAGGTGGCTTCCCAGGAGTGCGTCGAGGGCGTCGGCGCTGGCCTGAGGGCCGTGGAGAGACGGAGAGCCTCTGAGCTGAGCCTCTTCCTTTGTCCCGCAGCTCCTGCTTCAACGGGGGCACCTGCATGGACGGCATCAACACCTTCACCTGCGTGTGCCCGCCTGGCTTCACGGGCATCTACTGTGAGCACGACATCAATGAGTGTGACTCCAAGCCTTGCCTGAATGGGGGCACCTGCCAGGATAGCTACGGGACCTACAAGTGCACCTGCCCCCAGGGCTACACTGGCCTCAACTGCCAGGTGAGGTGTTCTCGCTCTCTCTGCAACCCATACTGCCATTCTGCAAATGGCATCCAAGCTGCTGTAATGTTTCTGGTCTTCTGTTCTTTGTTTTGTTGGAGATGTTACACACCCTGTGGGAGGGGAAGAGGGGTGGGGAGCAGCGAAGGGGCCTTCACTGTTGCTCTCCTTTCCCCCACAGCCCCCCCCCCCGGCCAGCGCACTCACTGCCTCCCATAAGCCCTTGCTGGCACCTTCCATGACCAGGCCTGGCATCCCGCTACCAGTTGGGGATGTGTGTTTGCAGCCCTGGGGAAGGCAGAGCATGCCTTGTGCTTCTGGGCGCTTGCGCTGACCAGCTGTTGACCACCTCTGCACATGCAAGCCCCTTGACAACTCCTTCTCCTCCACACACCCCCCCCAGAACCTGGTGCACTGGTGCAACTCGTCCCCGTGCAAGAACGGTGGGAAGTGCTGGCAGACAGACAACCTGTATCGCTGCGAGTGCACCAGCGGTTGGACCGGCCACTACTGCGACATCCCCAACGTCTCTTGCGAGGTGGCGGCCCGGCAACAAGGTGAGCCGAGCCCTGGCCTTGGGGCTCCCCTTGGTGACTGCTTCTGTGCAGGGGGAAGGCGTGTCCTCTCTGGGGTCGTTTTCCTTTCTGAGGCTCGAGGATGAGGCCAGGACCACTGGCTTGGTGGTGTCCAAGAAGGCAGCCGGTGAGCTCTTCCGCTTCACGTCAGCCCTACTCAGCACCTGCCAGCGCCCTCTCTGCGAGGCAGCACTCTGAGCTCCTTCCCACCCCGGGACACTCAGACCCAGAGACCGAAATGGGGTTTGACCGTCGCCTGTTCTTCTCCCTTACAGGTGTCAAACTGGGGCACCTGTGCAGGAACTCAGGCCTGTGTGTGGATCGGAACAACAGCCACTTCTGCCGCTGCCAGCCTGGCTACACAGGCAGCTACTGCGAGGAGCAGGTGGACGAGTGTTCCCCGAACCCCTGCCAGAACGGGGCCACCTGCACCGACTACCTGGGAGGCTATTCCTGCGAGGTATTGTGAGCAGGGAATGGTGGGGGGGGGGGAGAGAGTGCTGGGCTGGCCCAGGAGGCTTCCAGCTTCCTGGTCCTTGCCCGAATATGTCTAGAAGCAGAGCTGTGCCCTGAGCATGCGGGGTGTGCTGCCAAGCAGGGAAAGCTTCCTTCGGCCCCTGGAGGGCCAGATTCTTGACAGGGTTACCCTGCACATGCCCGGAAGCTAAGCAGGGTCAGGCCTGGTTAGGACTTGGATGGGAGACCGCCTGGGAATACCGGGTGCTGTAGGCTTCTACCATGATCTCGGAAGCTAAGCAGGGTCAGGCCTGGTTAGGACTTGGATGGGAGACCGCCTGGGAATACCGGGTGCTGTAGGCTTATACCGTAGTCTTTCAAGACTGAAGGTTGCCAACCACCCTGCAAGGAAGGTATAAAGGACCTGTGTGGGGTGGGGTGGGGTTTGGGCACCTCTGCAGAACCCCAGCCCCACATTTCACAGTCACTATAGTAACCACAGCAGGTGAAGCTTCCTCCCCTCTCCACACCCCTTTAAATTTGGAGTGACCTTTCCCCAGCCAGCCTGACCTCTTTTGTTCCCTGACGGAAGTGGCATGGCTTGGTCCATGTTCCGTTCATCTGGTGAGTTTTCCTCTGGGCATGCAAGGGTGTTCCATGACATCATGGCAGCTCAGCCAATAGGAAGGCCGCTTTTTGTGTCCGGTGCACGCATTTAAGAACTGTGCGCAAAAGCTGATGGCGAGAGCAACAGGGAAGGCCCCTGCCGGAGACCATCTGTCTGACCAAGGCCTGCCGTGTTCCTCTTAGTGTATTGCTGGCTATCACGGGGTGAACTGCTCGGAGGAGATCAACGAGTGCCTCTCGCACCCCTGTCAGAATGGAGGGACTTGCATCGACCTGATCAACACCTACAAGTGTTCCTGTCCGCGAGGGACTCAAGGTAAAGGACTGAAGCCAGGGGTTGGGGGGGTGCAGCCGCTGTGCCCATTCCTGTTGGCTCACCGGGATCCCAGTGCTCCCGGTCAGAGGTGGGATTTGAGCCAGTGGACACCTGGGTCCCATTAGGGAGAAGGGCGGGATAAAAATAAAGTTTTATTATTATTATTATTATTATTATTATTATTATTATTATTATTATTATTATTATTTACAAGAAGGCACTTAATTTGCACCCTGCATTTTGAGTGTGGCATTTGGGCTTGTGTGGAATATTATTGATTCCGAAACTCTGGAGGGAGGGACTGGGGGCCACACAGAGGGCTCTTGTGCGGGGAGGGGCGGAAGAGCAGAAGCGCAAAAGCACTTCTTGGAGGTGTCTAGTTCGGACGGCAGGTAGGGTTCTGCCGCCCCCTGGTGGTGGAAATTTGGAAGGGAAGTCGTTCGGCTCCAGCAGCTGCTTGATCACTGAAGAGGATATGCGGGTGTGTGTGTGTGTGTGTGTGTGTGTGTGTGTGTGTGTGTTTGTGTGTGTGTGTGTGTGTGTGTGTGTGTGTGTGTGTTCTTCAGCATTTCTATGGCCAGAGGAGGCCTGTTGAGCGTCCAAAGCCTAGCAAGCCCCAGGGGGGTGCCCCTGCCCTCCTTCTGGACTCCTCCCTCTCTCCCCAGGGGTGCACTGCGAGATCAACGTGGACGACTGCCTCCCTTCCTACGACGCCACCACCTTTGCCCCAAAGTGCTTCAACAACGGGAAGTGCGTCGACAGAGTGGGCGGCTACAGCTGCATCTGCCTGCCGGGCTTTGTGGGGGAGCGCTGCGAGGGGGACGTCAACGAGTGCCTCTCCAACCCCTGTGACCAGCGCGGGACCCAGAACTGCGTGCAGCGCATCAATGACTACAAGTGCGAGTGCCGGCCAGGCTACTCCGGTGAGTCCCGCTGTCCTAAAGTCGGCCCTCAGCGTTTTCCTTCCTTTCCGGGGAAGATATTTAGCGGTGGGAAGGGTGCATACAGACCTCCGCCTCTTGCAGCCGCTCTTTCCAGCTCTCTGCAGACCCCTGTGGTCTCCAGCCCCCATCGAGCAGGATGTGCACGTGGATTTCTTCCACCGGTGGGGAGACCAAAACCTCTTTAGGCAGAGCTGAGGGTGGAGTCTAGAGCTGCCACTCGGAGAATGCAAGTTCACTGCAGGCTCTGTAGCTGCGAGCTTGGCAACCCAGAATTTTGGCAATGACGAGTGACATCATCACCAGGTGTCTGGGGGCTGTGTAGCGGTCCAAGAAGGAGGGGTGCATGCCCTGGCGTGGGCCCCTGAGAGGGGATCGTCCAGGCCGCGTGCTGCAGTGTGACAAGTCTTTCTCCTCACAGGGCGCCGCTGTGAGACAGTGGTCGATGGCTGCCGGAACAAGCCCTGCAGGAATGGTGGGACGTGTGCCGTGGCGAGCAACACTCAGCATGGCTACATCTGCCAGTGCCCCCCGGTGCGTACTAGGGTATTGGACTTGGGGGGGAGGCCCTGGTCCAAGCAACTGCCAGGCTCTTCCTGACAAAGTCAGTGGAGTTAACTCGTGTCACGTCACTGCCTGTTGATCTATTCCTGAATGATGATGAAACAGGATTGTGATGTGTAATTGTGTGTTGGAGCACCTCTGAGTCAGGTTGCTGTGGAGGTTAGACCGCTAGACTTGGGCTGGGGAGGCTTGGATTCAAATTGCCACATGGCTCTGAAGCTCACACATGTGGGGGCTCTGTGTGTCCATCCACCTCACTTACCTTTCAAAGTTGTGAGGTTCTTGCGTCCTTCCGTGGCTGGTCCTTCTGGATGGGCAAAGCGCTGAGCTAGACAGAACGGCTAACTCATAAGGACATCAGACGCACCCTGCTGGATCAGGCCATCATGGCAGCTTCCTCTATCCCACACTGGCCCACTAGATCCCTCAGGGAGCGCTAAAGACAACAAGATCCCTGAATCTTGTTGTCACTCTCTTGCATCTAGCATGTCAGAGGTGGCCTGCTTCTAGAACCAGGAGGTTGCATTTACCCATGCTGGCTTGTCACCTGCGATGGACTTTTCTTCCATCGATCTGTCTAATCCCCCTTTAAAGCCAACGAGGCCAGACACCATCACCACACCCTGTGGCAAGGAGTTCCACAGGTTAATTACACGCTGGGTAAAGAAATGTTTTTCTTTGGTCTGTGCTAACTCTACCTTCATTCTCTCTTACCGGATGTTGTGTTCATGTTCTTCCTGTTCCGTTCTGCTCTTCTCAGGGCTTGGACGGGTTCACTTGTGAGAACGACTTGCGCAGCTGTGGGGCCCTGCGTTGCCTGAACGGCGGGACGTGCATCTCTGTCCAGAAGAGCTCCAAGTGTGTTTGCCAGCTGGGTTTCACGGGCCCCGAATGCCAGTTCCCTGCCAGCAGCCCGTGTCACTCCAGCCCCTGCTACAACCGGGGCACCTGCCAGGTCACGAAGGAGGTCCCCTACTACCGCTGCAACTGCCCCATCAACTTCAACGGGCTGAACTGCCACATCCTGGACTACGAGTTCCCCGGTGGCGTCGGCCAGGACATCACCCCGCCCACC
The DNA here is from genome assembly GCF_035046505.1 of Tiliqua scincoides. Classification (NCBI taxonomy): domain Eukaryota; kingdom Metazoa; phylum Chordata; class Lepidosauria; order Squamata; family Scincidae; genus Tiliqua; species Tiliqua scincoides. The sequence goes on from NC_089836.1 coordinate 1,334,259, forward strand.
TTGGAGGAGAAGTGCGAGATCCCCGAGTGCGCCAGCCACGCCGGCAACAAGATCTGCGATGCCAAGTGCAACAACCATGCCTGCGGCTGGGACGGCGGGGACTGCTCCCTGAACTTCAACGACCCCTGGAAGAACTGCTCCCAGTCCCTGCAGTGCTGGAAGTATTTTGACGACGGCAAGTGTGACGCCCAGTGCAACAACACCGGCTGCCTCTACGACGGCTTTGACTGCCAGAAAGTTGAAGGGCAGTGCAAGTGAGTGCCACCTCCGGGCCGCTCAGCCACGAGAGGCGTCCTTGTTTGTGTGGGTGCGCCATAGCCTGGCATGATGGATTCCCATAGTGAGCTTATAAAGAAGTTGGCAACAGATCAGAGCACCTGGAAGCAACATTGAGATGATTTCTGTCCCCTTCCCCCCAGCAGACTGTCCTGAGCTGGTGGAAGGCAGTGGCGAAGAGACTGAGCTATGAGTCAGGGAGCCCTGGTTTGAATCTTGCCGCCTCCTTAAGGAAGCGACGTTGCCCCTCTTGGCCACACTGACCCTACAAGAAAGAGGGCTGATGGGCATTGCATTAAAGCAGGGGTGTCCAAAGTTTTTGGCAGGAGGGCCACATCATCTCTCTGACACTGTGTCGGGGGCTGGGGGAAAAAAGAATTAATTTACATTTAAAATTGGAATAAATTTTACATAAATGAATGCATTAAAGATGAACTTATATGAACGAATGAAGGTCTTGCAATAGCTCAAGGCCTATAACAAGGCCTTGCACAAAGCAAGGCTGACCTTTCCTTTGCTGCAGCTGCTGCATCACAGACGTGAAACAGCAAGCACTGGAGGGAGCCCTCACCCCACAGCTCACGCAAGAGGTCAAACAGTCGCCCTCACACTGAGAGCATTTGCGTTGGGCCAGTGCTGGTTCCAACAAATCTCCAGAGGGCCAGAGGCTCATTGGAGACTGGGGGCTCCCTGAGGGCCGCATTGAGAGGCCCCGAGGGCCGCCTGCGGCCCCAGGGCCGGGGTTTGGGCACCCCTGCATTAGAGCAATAATTAGAGGTGTTTGTTTCCTATCCCATTTTCCAGTGCTGGTGCAGCCATGCCCATGGGGTGCATTTCCCACCACTGCATCCTGTGGTGGGGAATCAGTCACAGGGGCCTTCTCAAGGAATGGGAGCATTTATTCACTTACCTCGAGGCCACATTGGGGCTGCACAGGTGTTGGAAAGTTGGATAGGATTGGGGCCTCAGTCTTGCCAGTCACCATGGGCAAAATAAACAACGCTGTTTTCAAACACCTCTAACAATAATTAAAGGGTAGCGTAGCGATGCCGGCCAGACGTGCCCCCAAGGGGTTGCAAGAAGACCATGATCTCACTGTGTGTGCTTTGAAAAGCAGGGGTGGGAACCTCTAAAGCTTAATAGGGTTGCTTGATGACCAGATCGTCAAACATGGGAGGGGGCTTGAAAGACACTCTCCCTGCTCCACTCTTGCAAACTGCAGCTTCAGGGGCATAGTAGGTGCGTCCCAGGTTCCTGCAGGGTGATGACAGTCAGGAGCAGAGCAAGGTCCAGGGCAGTTCTGTTTGGGTGGAGAGTCTGCCATCCACAGCCTTCTGCAAATGCAGCACTGCTGTGTCCAGAGAGATGCTGGTGTTGCACCCTCTGGCCAAATGCTGGCGTGCAGAGGGTGTGTCACGTAGCACTGGAGTGTGCATTCTGCGTGCCAAAAATGTGTGTGTTGAGCTTGCGTCTTCAGCGACCTACAGACAATTCTGACCACAATGCCCGGCTCCCGGGGTCGTCATGGGTGTGCAGAGCTCTTGTTGACCTGATGGTTTTCTCTCTTCCTGCTTTCCCCTTGTCCAGTCCCCTCTACGACCAGTACTGCAAGGACCACTTCTCTGACGGGCACTGTGACCAGGGCTGCAACAATGCGGAGTGCGAGTGGGACGGCCTGGACTGTGCCAACCATGTGCCCGAGAAGCTGGCAGAGGGCACCTTGGTGGTGGTGGTGCTGACCACCCCCGAGAACCTGCGGAACCACTCCTTCCACTTCCTGCGGGAGCTCAGCCGGGTCCTGCACACCAACGTGGTCTTCAAGAAGGACGCCAAGGGCGACTATATGATCTTCCCCTACTACGGCAACCCAGAGGAGCTCAAAAAGCACCACATCAAGCGGTCGGCGGAGGGGTGGTCTGACGTCTCCAACGCCGTCTTCAGGGTGCAGTCCTCCCTCTACTCGAGAGTCAGCATGAGGCAAAGAAGAGAGCTGGACCAGATCAACATCTGTGGGTGAGTGTGGGGGAGACGGGCTGTGGGTCTCGTGTGGAGGGAGAGGCAGCAGTTCGTTTTGTGTGAGGGCGGTTTCCAAACCTTCTCCTCCCAGCACAAAGTCTCCCTGGGTCCTCTTCCACTACACCCCAGAGCCACCTGCTCCCCCACAGGAGCCAAAATGAAGCAGGACAGGAACAAGTGGCTCCTGTGAGGGAGCAGGTGGCCCTGGGATGTCGTGGAAGAGGACTGAGGGAGACTTTGTGCTGGGAGGGGAGGGTTACAGTGGGCCTTCCTTGTCCATGGCTTTGAGCATCCACAGGTGTTGAGGCCACACTGCAGAGAACCTCCCCAATGCTCCCCAGAAGTCACTTCTGGTTTGTGCTTATGGCCTCCAGGGCCACGTGTGGCCTCTGCCTGCCTCAGAACCCCACCCAGATACGATCGGAAATTGCCAGTGCGACTGGAAGTAGCTTCTGCTTGTGTCTGGGAGGCCTTCTGAAGAAGATGGGGGACCGGCGTGACCTCTGGAGGGTCAGTCACTACTGGAATGCAGGGGCAGCAATTCCCCCCTGGACTGGATCCCCCGTGGATACAGAAGGCCCCACTATAAAGAGCTCTTGGTCTGTGTCTCAGTCTTGGAGCCCCTGGTGTTGGGGTCCAGGCAGGGGGCAGCTGAAGAGTGGAGGCCTTCCCCCAGGCCATGGCCAGCTTCTGTCTGGTCAGGGAATGATGGCTTCTGATCGGGGGGGGGGCACCCTTTCATTAGTCAAGGGCAGTTGTCTCACTGCCAGACAACTTTGCTGGATCTAGCTGTGTTGGCTGCTGGGGAAGGAGGGAAGAGGAAGGGCCCAGTGAGTCACTCCTCCCCCTCCCCCCCCGTGGGCAGTGAGACCAGGTCCTTGACTAAGCTAAGCTGCTGGTGGGGGGAGGACTTGCCTCTGTTGCCCTAGTTTCCCCCCCCCCAGGTAAGTTGGGGTCTGGACTCAGGGTGAGGTGAGGAGAGAACTAGGGCAGCAACCTGTTGGGGTGGGAGGGAAGAGTCATGCACATGTGTCCCCAAGGGCCTTAAATCAGGTTGTTCCCAGCAACCTCCAGGGCTTTTCCTGCCCCAAACTCCAGCTTCCTGTCTGTGGATTTTTAATAGAGAACCATGTGCTGGACTAGATGACCTTGTTGGGTCCCTTCCAACACTATGATTCTGTGCCTTGGGAAACAGCTTTGTATGGGATTTAGTTCTTGGAAGAAGGAATTAAACCCTGTGCTGAGTGGAAGGTGTTGGTAGCGGAGCAGGGTAAGGGCCCAGCGTCCTCACCAGTCCTTCCACTCTGACCACTGCTCTTGACTCCCCGCTTCTTCATTCCCAAACCTGCAGATCCATCGTCCACTTGGAGATTGACAACCGCCAGTGCATCCAGTCCTCCTCGCAGTGCTTCCAGAGCACCACGGATGTGGCAGCTTTCCTTGGCGCTTTGGCCTCCCAGGGCAACCTGGACATCCCCTACAAGATTGAAGCTGTGAAGAGTAAGTCAAGAGAGGGGTTTGGCAGTGGCTTGATGGGTTTGCGATTTGTGTGACTCGCTGATGTTTTGTTTTTGAATTTAGATGTTGTTGTATGCGGTTAGTTGCCTTGAACGTTTTATTGGAGAGGCAGGGTGTAAATATTTTCAATGAAGAAGACTGCGAAGGTTGGGGGGACCCCCATGGGAAGTTCAGTGGGGAAGGACGGCCAGGCAGTGTGTCTGAAAGCTGAGTACTTGAGTCTTCTGTGGCCTTGTTTGGGCCTGGCCACCTCTGTCTCCTTCTACCCCTTGACTTGAGGAGGTCAAACCTAGTCCTGGTCAGTGGCATAGCTACCCTATCATGCCATATACCGTTGGATGCTGAATTTCCAGCAGAATGCAGTGCAAAAAAACCAGTGAAATATCTCCTTTCCATCAAAAGTTATGGCCAAAAAACCAGAAACTCAAAAATGCACGGAGCCCTATGGAAAGTGAAAGCAAGCCATATCACGCATTTACTCGTGAGTAGGTGGACTTGCCGTAGTCCGTTGGAAAGGGCAGGCTGAGAGGAATCCAACGACACCAGAATGGTTCCTGTCCAATGAAAGCAGCCCCCTCAAAAACACCCAAGAAGGAAGTCCCTCCCTCCAAGCTGAGCCCTATGGATAGCGAAAGGAAGCCACACGGTCGCGTTTACTCGTGAGTAGGCAAGCATGCCTTGGCTCCTGGTCAGGTTGGGCACAGGGGAGTGCAAGGCTAGCTGCATGATTCCCATCTGATCAAAGTGGAGCTCAACAAATGCTCCAGAAGGCAGCACTTCCCCCCCCCCCAAGAATAAAACAGAGGCTTTAGCTGCAAGGTGAATTTTTACTTGTTTTTAGACTTGCAAAGCTGGGTGAGTCTTGATAGTGATATGCTTACCCTCCCCTCCCCACCAAGCCTGGATCGCCCACAATCTTTCCCCCCCTCCAAGCCTGGATCTCCCATAATCTCCTAGTGACCAAAATTCTGGAAATTGTGGCTTTTAGGAATAATACCGTCATGTTATATACCATTTTATGCAGAATTTCATCCATTGCTTGTGGGGAAGTATTCACTGCATTTATTTTCTGGCCATTATTATTACTCATTTCATGTCATGACTATTACTATCTCTCAGTCTCACCTACTTCACAGGGTTGTTGTGAGGACAAAATAAGGGGAGGAACCATGTCCACCACCCTGAGCTGCTTTAGAGGAAGGGTGGTATAAAATGCGAATTAATAAATAATGCAGTAGAATAATTAATTAATTAATTACGTCATATGGGGTGACAAAATTTTATGGGCCCTGGGTGTCAAATGACCTAGCTACGCCTCTGGTCCTGGTGTAATTGTTCCAGGCCTCCAGGGTAGAGAGAGTGTCCAGGACTCATTGCTTGCTCCTGAACCTGGGAATCTCCGCTTTCCAAACTCCGACATCATCACCTCCGGCAGAGCTTTGGGAAGCAAGCAATAACAGAGGCGTTTGCATGATTTCAGGCTATGGCACCATCAGTCGAGGTCACGCTGTGCCACATCTGTTGTGGAAAAAGCTACACTACAGCAAAGCCCTGACTTTCTGCAGTCAGCATAAGGAAGCTTTGATTGAACTGAAACTTGAGAATGCAAAGAGGCCTGGGTGGTGTTGGAACTGAGGGGCAAGTTTCTAACCCTCATGGTTGATGAGAGAGTTGTAAAAAAAAAAAAATTGGGGGAAGTTACTGCTAAATCAGTTTGGTGTGGTGATAGACTATCCACAAGGTTCGTGGCCTTTGACAGGCTTATAAAAACTAGAATATTTATGAAGAAGATACAGGTTTCGATAAAATAATTTGTGATTGATGAGGGAAAATATATTTTAAAAATGTACAATTTTCTCCTTGAGAATGGGGGATGAGATAGTTAAAGACTCAGTGGTACTGTGGGCAGAAAACTTTGGATACAAAATACCGATTGACGATTGGAAACAAATTTGGAATACAAATATTAAGATAAGTGAAGCGGTATCTTTTAAGGAGAATTTATATAAAATGTTTTAGAGATGGCATTTGACTCCAGACAAAACAGCAAAAATGTATTCAGGTTCATCAAACAACTGCTGGAAATGTAAAGCGATTGAGGGGACTTTTTACCATATGTGGTGCACATGCAAAAAGGTAAAGAAATACTGGAAAATGGTACATAAAATATTCAACTGTGTAATACCATTCAAACCGGAAATATTCCTCCTAAATGTGACATCTGAAATTAAAGAACAATACAAGAAACACCTTTTTACACATATTAGCACAGCGGCAAGAATATTATATGCACAAATGTGGAAATCTATAGATGCTCCAATTAGAGGAAAATTAATAGATAAGATTTATGAAATAGCAGAAATGGATGTTTTAACAGAAAGAATGAGAGAGATATAAGCAGAATAAGAAGATATTAGAAGCCCTTTTATGACTGGATAGATAATTTTAAATAATTAATATTAACTGTCTAGATAAACTAGTAAATATTTTAATGATAAATGGGGTAATGTTTGTATTGATAATTTCTTTTTTTTTAGATGTTACTGTTTTTTTTCCTAGGAATGCATGTTGTAATCCAAGGCCAATACTCTGATGTGTAACCTATGTAGACCCATCCCTAAGTCCAGCCCATTTCCTTGCCCTGTATCTGAAATAAATAAAGAAAGAAACACAAAAAAACTAGAATTTTATGAGGTTCTAAGGGCCCAATCATATTGAACTTTACAGCACCAATGCAGCTGCAATACAGTCCTAATGTAAGGGGACAAATGTTCCCTTACCTTAAGGAGGCCTCTGTGAGTGCCCCCCCATTGCAGGATACAGGACATTGCCCCATTGGCTCAGCTCAAAAGTTGGATAGGGTTGGGTCCTAAAACAGCTGCAATACTTAAAGAGAGCCAGGGTGGTGTAGTGGTTAGAGAGGTGGACTTAGAGCTGCAACGTCCAGGTTCAAATCCCTCCCTCAGCCATGAAGCTTCCTGGGTGACCTTGGGCCAGTCACTTTCTCTTGGCCTCGCCTACCTCACAGGGTTGTTGTGAGGACAAAGGGAGGGGAGCAGCCGTGTACACAGCCCCGAGCCCTTTGGAGGAAGGGCGGTATAAAAATTTGAAAAATAAATAAATTTATATTCGTGAGGTTTTTTTTTTTGCCTTGCATTTGTCCCAGCCATCAAATGCTTGCCAAGATCAATTTTCTGAATGTCGAGATATCAAGGAAGATAAATCAACATCTTTGGCCAGTTTAGAGTTGCCCTGGACCCCTTTTGAACCCCAGTGTGAACACAAGAAGACACCTGTCTTTGTGGGCAGCAGTGTCCTTTTCAGTTGGTGCGCTGGAGGTGTCCACATCACACGCATACAGGGGTCTGGGGGCCCGAGGATGTAAGCAGGAAGTCATGAGACGCAGCCCGTGGTATTTCTGTTCAGCAAAGTTGTGAAAAAGAACTGCAAGTTTAAGAAGAAAGCAATATCCCATTGCTCCTTATGGGGTGGGGGGGGAGTGTTCTGCAGAAAAAAAACATTCCATATTCCAGGTTTGCCTCTCATCCAGAGCTTATTTCAAAATCATTACTGCTGGGGAAGAGAGAGACCAGAGAAAACAGACCCGGCAGCCGGGCCTTTGCCGATCGACCGGTGACATGCGAAGTGTTGAAGTTTGCATCTTCCAAATCCCCCTCAATCCTTTTGACTTAACAGCTCAATGCGGAGGCAACGATTTTGAAGTTTGCTAATCCTTTTCCCCTTAAAGGAGAAAAGCAGGAAAGCCCCCTTCCCAGAGCTGCGGCTGCAGAAGAACCAGTGGAGAGTTTGCAAGGCTGATGAAGAGTCTGGAAAATGACCTTTTTTCTTTCCAGGGGGCTGTGGAGGAGTTTGCGGGGGGTGGGGACGCGAGTTAGAGGGTCCGGGCAGCCCTTGCCTCTCCTAACTACTTTGGCTTCATTTTGCTTCTGCCTCTGGTCTGATGCGCAGCTTAACACCTTGTGCTCCTGGCCACTCTCTTTGCAGGTGAAACGGCCGGTCCCCCGAAGAGCGCCCAGTGGTATCCTATGTACATGGTGGTGCCTGCCCTCCTCCTGCTGCTCTTCATTGGTGTCGGAGTGTTGGCATCTCGCAAGCGGCGGAGGGAACATGGGCAGCTCTGGTTCCCGGAGGGCTTCAAAGTGAGCGAGTCCAGCAAGAAGAAGCGCCGTGAGCCGTTGGGGGAGGACTCTGTGGGGCTGAAGTGAGTAAATTCCTCCCTTCCGTTGCGAACCTCTTTGGGGCCCAGGGCAAGAATCCAGGTGCTGCCTTGGTCACCAGCTTGGGGGGAGTGTCCAGCCTGTCGTAGGGCTGAATAGCCTGTAGAGTAGGAGAAAGAGAGCCTGGAATTAGATGCTAGGAGGCATGTTTGGTGACAAATTCAAGCTCTTGTAAGCATCACCGTTTGGACATGTTATGTTTCATGGCGATGTTGGCGAGTTCCCAGGGGCCAAGTTCAGCGCATCAGTCCTTCCGCTTTCTCTAATCCAGGGCCCTTTTAAAATTCCCTCTCTTGGGAGACCGGATGCTAAAGAGGAGGTTGAAAGGAGACGTCAGCCGAGGCCGTCTCCCCCCTCCCCAGACCTGCACGACCTAAACTCCCTTGTTTGTTCTGGAGGACCAGAGCCAATTTGCATGTGGTCTGTTTTATTTTTCCCAGGAAACAGTCCCCTAAATGGGGAACAGTGCTGAGCCCCCTTCAGACCCGCTCAGAGAAGATCAGGCAGCTCCTATGGGGAGAAACTGCCAGGTTTCCTCCTTGCTGTTGCGGGAGCTGGAGCTGGAATCTTTAGGAACTCCGCATCTTCCCATCAGTGACTCTGCTTGAGAAGATCCTTAGTTGTGATGAATGACTTTTGGTCAGCCTTGCGGGGTAGTGAAGAAAGAGTTGTGGGGTGGGGTGGGGGGACATGACATTGGGACACACAGCTCAGATACAAAAATCTGATATACTGAGTGGGCCAAAAGTAGGTCTACAGAACTGATTGGGTCATGGTATTTTTATTTTATTTTTCATTATTATTTCATTTTTTTTCCCCTCCACCATTCTCAATATTTGTAAAATAAAAATAAAAAGTAAAGAAAATAAGATAAAAATACAGTAACCTGATCAGTATTGTAGACCTAATTTTGGCCAACCCTGTATAACAGCACCAGGAAGTCTTTTTTTTAAAAAAGTACTCTTGAATTCATAAGAACATAAGAACGGCCCCACTGGATCAGGCCATAGGCCCATCTAGTCCAGCTTCCTGTATCTCACAGCGGCCCACCAAATGCCCCAGAGAGCACACCAGAGAACAAGAGACCTGCAAGGCCTTCTGGGAATTGTAGTTTAAGAACATAAGAACAGCCCCACTGGATCAGGCCAGAGGCCCATCTAGTCCAGCTTCCTGTATCTCACAGCGGCCCACCAAATGCCCCAGGGAGCACACCAGATAACAAGAGACCTCATCCTGGTGCCCTCCCTTGCATCTGGCATTCTGACATAACCCATTCATTTGGCTTTGCTGAAGAAATCCATTGTTCGTAGCCTATTTTTTGTGCAGCAGAGCTCATTCCTGCTCTTCCTCCTTGCTACCCTCCAGACCATTGCAGCCAACTTCAAATGGCACCCTGATGGACGACAATCAGAATGAATGGGGTGACGAAGAGACCTTGGACACCAAAAAGTTCCGGGTAAGTTGCGGGGGGGCTCTGAGCTTTTGACTCTGGTGAGCACGTTGGCCAAGTCAGTGAGGGATGGAAGGCAGCAGCAGCTGAGGAAGCTTGACCCAGGAAGCGAGGGCAAACAATCACATTTCTAGTCCTCACAGATGTAGAGGAACACCCAGAACAGTGCACCTTTCTTCCTTGTCTCCAAAATAAATAATGGAAAACCTGATTCTGCAAATCCCATTCTGAGTGTAAAGTGATGGGGAGGTTTCCGGTGTAGTAGTTGTGTGTGTAGTAGAATGTAGAATGTGTAGTAGTTGTGTGTGAAACACAACCCTGTTTTGCAGCTTCTGCATGCGTGTGGAGGAAACGGGCTCCTGTCTCCCTTGAAAGGCTCCTCATCTGTGTTCCTTTGCAGGTTGAGGAGCAAGTGATGTTGCCTGACCTGGACGACCAGACGGACCACAGGCAGTGGACACAGCAGCACCTCGATGCGGCCGACCTGCGGATTTCGTCCATGGCCCCCACCCCGCCCCAAGGGGAAATAGACGCCGACTGCATGGATGTCAATGTGCGAGGACCAGGTAGGGAGTTGGAAATGGCTCTTTTGGATGCTGCTGTGGGGGGAAAGAAAGGAGTGAAGCTCAGGAGCAAACAGGCCAGCAGGATTTGAGGAGTGTCGGGGCAAAGCAAGGCGAACGAGACTCGGTACGATGCCACAGAAACATTTCCATAGCTCTTTGTCGAGCATTCTGAGCACTTCTTTGATCTCCGCAGCATCCTTATGCCCCAAAGGGCAGTTTATTTGTCTGCACTGTTGGTGGTCTGGGGTGGAGAAGAAGAGGCTGAAGACAACTAGCGAGGTCGAGGACAGTTCACCCCCAAATGACCTTCTTTCTGTGCTGGTAGCCATCTGGACAGGCGTGTGTCTGTAGTCAGAACTGGCCACACTTTGCAGATCCAGGCCAGTAGGCACAGAAACCTTGCGGGCTCAGCTGACTTCAGGCTCCACCCATCTTTGGCCCAAGTTGAGGCCCATTGCTCTGGTTGTCCTTGAAACCCCCCCAAGCCCTTAAAGGAAGCTCTGTGCCATCAGGGCAAGGGTGGCTGACACGCTTCCTCCTCCTCCTCTCTGCAGACGGATTCACTCCGCTGATGATTGCCTCGTGCAGCGGAGGCGGGCTGGAGACGGGCAACAGCGAGGAGGAAGAGGACGCCCCTGCCGTCATCTCGGACTTCATCTACCAGGGCGCCAACCTGCACAACCAGACGGACCGCACCGGGGAGACGGCGCTCCACCTGGCCGCCCGCTACTCCCGCTCGGACGCCGCCAAGAGGCTGCTGGAGGCCAGTGCTGACGCAAACATCCAGGACCACATGGGGAAGACTCCGCTCCACGCTGCAGTCTCGGCCGATGCTCAAGGCGTCTTCCAGGTAAGGGCAGCTCAGCCCTCCCTGTTGCTGGACATGGCTGTGTATACCAAAGGCTTGTCCATCCCGTCCCCCCCGGGACTGTGCACAGGCTGGGATTTGGTTTCTCCAGCACTGCCCTTCCAAACACTGCGTGCCCAGCTCTCTTTGTATGCTGGCAGGAGGAGCTCGTGCCTGCAAAGGCTGAGCTGAGCTGCACAGCTGGGAGTTGGGCTGGCTGGTGGATGTTTGAAGACTTCTGTTACCCTGCACATGCCCGATCTTGTCTGATCTCGGAAGCTAAGCAGGGTCAGGCCTGGTTAGTACTTGGATGGGAGACCGCCTGGGAATACCGGGTGCTGTAGGCTTATACCATAGTCTTTCGAGACTGAAGGTTGCCAACCATCTGTCCTGCCTCTTCACTCTTGGGGTGCCTCACAAACCATTTAGGCTCCCAAGCCATTTAGGGCCATGGCAGGTCACACACCTGGAGTCAAGGAATCATCCTGCATTGTGGCTGGACAAGCAGAACTCCTGAGGAGGCCAATGCAGCCCCTAGTTGGGGGAGGCCCTGAAGGCAGATCGTGCCTCTCATGAGGGCATTGTAGACCCAGCAGTTCCACAAAGGGTGCCTCTCCCTCCACGGTGCTTTTTCCCTGGCCGCTCCAGCAAATATCCAAGAGGTTTCTTTCTTCTCCTGGGACAGATTCTGATCAGGAATCGAGCCACCGACCTGGACGCCCGCATGCACGATGGGACCACCCCCCTGATCCTGGCAGCCCGCTTGGCTGTGGAGGGCATGCTGGAGGAACTCATCAACAGCCACGCTGATGTGAACGCTGTGGATGATTCAGGTACTGGCCTCCCCAGGCACTCTGGGAAAGGGGCAGGCAGGAGAGTCGGAGCCTGGGGGCTGCCGGCCAGCCTGCCTGCTGCCTCTCCTGAACCCGTGTGTCTTTGTCTCCAGGGAAGTCGGCCTTGCACTGGGCGGCAGCTGTGAACAACGTTGAGGCTGCCCTAGTGCTGCTGAAGAACGGGGCCAACAAGGACATGCAAAACAACAAGGTGAGAGGCGTGTGGGGCTGTGCAAAGCTTGGCGAGTCCCTTGGCGCAGGGTCGGAGGGAGCAGGAGCCAGGTGGTGTCTGTGGGGCCTGCAGGCATTGAGGCTGAGGAGCCCTGAGCAGGCTGTGCTCCGGCACTGGGGCTACTGGTCCCAGTCCGTTCTGTGGTTGAGGAGCAGTGGGGGAGGAACTGCAGCCCCACACTAGTCTTGCTTCCCTGGATAGATGCTTCCGCAGATGCTTTTATCTGCGAGTCAGGCTGGGACTGGGAGCAAATGGCAATCAGTGGGAGCAGAAGCCTCCCCTCTCCACAAGGGGGCTTGTGGAAGGCCCCCTTTCCCCCCACTTAAGCACTATTCAGCTCTGGGCTCCTGCTAGTTTTGGAGGAGTCCTGAAGCCCCCCTTTTGCCCGCCTGCCTTTCCAGGAGGAGACACCCCTGTTCCTGGCAGCCAGGGAAGGCAGCTACGAGACGGCCAAGGTCCTCCTGGACCACTTTGCCAACCGGGACATCACGGACCACATGGACCGCCTGCCCCGCGACATCGCCCAGGAGCGCATGCACCACGACATCGTGCGCCTGCTGGACGAGCACAACCTTGTGAGGAGCCCGCCCTTGCACAACGGGCCCCTGGGGGCGCCCACCCTCTCCCCGCCGCTCTGCTCACCCAGCGGCTACATCGGCAGCCTGAAGCCTGCCGGGCAAGGCAAGAAGGCCCGGAAGCCCAGCGCCAAGGGCCTGAGTTGCAACGGGAAGGAGTCCAAGGATGCCAAGGCGCGCCGGAAGAAGTCCCAGGAGAGCAAGGGCTGCCTGCTGGACAGCTCCAGCGTCCTCTCGCCCGTGGACTCCCTGGAGTCACCTCGTGGGTACCTGTCAGATGTGGCCTCCCCACCACTGATGACCTCCCCCTTCCAGCCATCCCCGTCCATGCCGCTCAACCACCTGCCGGGCATGCCAGACGCTCACCTGAGCATGAGCCACCTCAACATGGCCGGCAAGCCAGACTTGGCCATGGGGGCCAGCCGGATGCAGCCCTTCGACACAGGGCCCCCGCGTCTCTCCCACCTGCCCGTCTCCAGCCCCGGCGCCGTCATGGGTGGCGCGCCGCTGAATTTCACCCTGAGCGGCGCCCCCGGCCTGAACGGACAGTGCGACTGGCTGAGCCGGCTGCAGAACGGCCTGGTGCCAAACCAGTACAACCCCATGAGGAGCGGCCTTCCGCAGGGAGCACACCAGCCGAGCCAGGCCCTGCAGCACGGGCTGATGACCTCCTTGCACAACGGCCTGCCCACCACCGCCCTGTCCCAGATGATGAGCTACCAGGCGACCCCCAGCGGTCGCCTCCCGGCGGCCTCCCAGCCCCACCTGCTGCAGGCCCAGCAGCTGCAACAGATCCAGCAGCAGCAGCAGCAGCAGCAGCAGCAACCTCTCAGCGCGCCCCCCGCTGCAGGTGGCGCGCATGTGGGCCAGAGCTTCCTCGGGAACGAGCTGAGCCAGCCCGACTTGCAGCAGCAGGTGGGCAGCGGGGCGCTGGCCGTGCACGCTATCCTGCCCCCAGACAACCAGGTCCTGGCCACCTCGCTGCCCACCGCCCTCACTCAGCCGATGACCACCACCCAGTTTCTGACCCCGCCCTCCCAGCACAGCTACTCCTCCCCCTTGGACAACACCCCCAGCCACCAGCTGCAGGTGCCTGACCACCCTTTCTTGACACCTTCCCCGGAGTCGCCAGACCAGTGGTCCAGCTCGTCCCCGCACTCCAACCTCTCGGATTGGTCGGAAGGCGTCTCGAGCCCGCCCACCAGCATGCCGTCGCAAATGGGGCACATCCCAGAAGCCTTCAAGTGAACGTGGAAATATCATCTCACTGTGGCTCAGCCACCCGGAGCATTTTCTTGCGCAGAAACACTGTGGTTGAACTGGAATAATCCTTTTTTAAAAAAAAAAATAAAATATTTTTACATACAAAGTAAGATGGAAAATTAATGTTTTCCCTCCCCCTTTTTTAGTATTTATTTATGTACTTTTTCATGAAAACACTCTGCCTTTTTAATTTATATGTTCTGTTGAAGACTCGACGAGTTGTGCGTGTTGAGTTCTGAAAAGTATAAAATGTGTTAATGGGATTTCATTTCACTGGTGTGCACATTTCTGCTTGTTTTGTGTTTTAAATAAGAAAACCTTTTTAATTTTAACTTTTGTATAATATTGACCTTGCGTAGGGAGGTTTTCTTCTTTTAAAGCTATAAGCAAAGATCCATGATTATAAAATGCCATTTATTTATTGATCAGGTTTTTTTTCCGTTTTTAAAAACCTAGAAAAGTTGGCAGGTGGGGAGGGGGGTCTTGCTTAAAATGTTAACCTATTTGATGGGAAATTGTGATTTAAAATACCTTTCTTTCTTTGTTTGATTAACGTGCTTTAAAATGTTTTCTTGGATGGTGGGACATTTGAGGATGAACCTTTGTTGAAAAGTTTCAGTATTAACATAGTTACCCATCCCAATTTTCACTGCTTAATAGCGACTCTTGCTCTCTTATTTATTTCAATACTGCCTATGATCAAAAATCAGGATCGCGGGTGCTAAGCTACACATGAAATCTGGATGCTCCCTCTTCCACCCTTCCTCAAGGCTTGAGAAAACTCACAATGAATTCCGTGTGGAAGAAGGAACCAGTTTCTCTTCCAGTGGCTTTCAGGGGGAGGGGGGGGTTGTTTCTTGAACTGTTCCAAATGATGCTATTTGGAAATGTCATAGTTCTGGGTATATCTGACCAACCACTTCCTAACCTTTAAAAGGCTTGGAACATGTGTGGTTGTTACTAATAAATAGGGTTGAAAGTGGGGTGCAAAGCTTGGGTATACTTTAGACTGACTAGTCGTAGGGTGTGTATCTGTGTAGTACACAGACACACCTTGCAGACTAGTGCATGTATAGAACTGTGGGATCCAGTCGCTGCAAGCTAAGCCATCTGCTGTCAGGGTGGGGGTCAGCTGTTGACGCAAAAGCACCCCAAATGCTGTGCTTTCCTCTTCCTGTAGGAGTGGAAGGTAACCATTCACAAACACAGAAAGAAATGAAACAACGCACTCAGGGACACAGTGTGTGGGGCTTAGCTTGCTTTCTGCCCCAGGCCATCCTTCACCCACAGCCAGTTGGAAGGCCGGTGTGCGCCTTCCTAGGGATACAGCTCCACAAAGGCTGGGAGTATGTGCTAGAAGGGAGAGAGAGATTCCTTGCATAGTCGAATATGTCTTTTGTGATGTGCACTCCACAAGCCACAATTCATTATGTCACACACACACACCCCCAAAGTCCCAGGCTGTGTCTCACTCTGCCCCTTCACCACCACACATACTCCCCTTTCAAACCTCAGATAAACCCCATCTCTTTAAGATAAAATGGGGGGGGGCATCAACGGGCACTCTGCCCATGAAGCTTGCATTGGCGTAGGAATGGTGGAGATGAGAAGCCTCGAAGCATTGAAAGCCAGGACAACTTGGCCTCTGGGATTTCTCCTGCTGGAGGAGGAGGAGGGAGCCAAGAGCGAGAGTGCGTGGAGAATTTAGGCTGGGATTGGAAGCCACCACTCTGGCAAAGCTTGAATGTAGACTAGTGACCCATGCCCCCGCTGGCTGACCTTTGGGAACTGCGGATGGCCTCTGGTTTTATCCCTGTTTCTATACAAGTTTGAGACAGATCTGATGCCTTCTAGGTTTTTCTAGCTGGAGCCAGGTGGGACTCACGAGGGAGAAAAGAGCCCTGCCCCCCCAAAAAGTGTCACCTCAAGACACTATCAGACAAAAGAGTTGGGTTTGTGACTTTTAAACATCAAGGTTTTTTAAAAAGATCTTGCTAGACTTCAGGAATTTTGCATTGCTTTATTCACAACAGATGTATGCTCTTTTGGAGACCAGAATGGGGGGGAGGGGGCATTTGTAAAAAAGATATAGTATAAGCCTGTGGCAAAGCTAATGTTATGTAAATAAGGGTGGATTTTGTTTTAAAAAATCTAAATGATAAAAGTCTAAACTAAACATTGCGCTGGTTAGATGTGTGTTGAAAGATTGCTAAAGAGGGGAAGCCAGGGGCAGAATCCCCTGGGAAGACCCACTGCAGTGAACAAGAGAGCACCAAGAACCCCTGAGCAACTCTCATTCGCTACAGTGGAGCTCTTGCAGTTGGTGGATTGGCCATGTGGGTGAAGTTCTATGGATGCTTACTTTGGTGTAAACCCCGTGGAACTCGCATTGGCAAGCCGTCCAAGAACAGGTTTACGTTGACCGGTGAATCCATGAGAGACATTCCACGTCTATGACACCAGAACAGCGCAAGATCTAACAAGAGTCTCTTGACTCACAAAGCTCCTATCTTTGAAGGGGCTTTCTTAAGTGCCCACCTCTTAGGAAACATGGTGTGAAATGCTGATACTGGGGCATCCCTAAAGCAAGTGAATTTTTAAGCACCCTCTGGGGTCAGATCTTTTATGTTTTATAAACTAGAATGTAGTTTATAAGGGGTGGGGCTACAGGGAGAGTAAAAGTGCAACCTTCTGTAATAAAACCTTCATGCAAAATTGTAGTATGCAAAAATGATGTATTTTTGAGGGGTTAACGGATTTGCAATAAACGGTGCCCAGAGGCATCTAGAATTTTACTAAAAGTTCCGATATGGTCTCTGTTTTTTCCCTCCTCTTAACTGAGGTCCAGCTCCTCATTGGGAAGGGAGGATTTGATAGCCGTAAATTGCCATCGCTCATAGCCAGAAATTGGGGGGAGTTCATAAAGCAGGCAAGTGTCCCATTTTTATCCTTTATAAATTCGTTCATGTAAGTCACACAAATACAAAAATGCTCATTCATGATAAATTAGTATAAAACATGTTGAACACCCAACAGCTCTGAGTCTCTTTACATCTTGCTAATTGGGTATATTTCTTCTGCCTCAACAAGTGAAAAGAATAAATGCTTTTGTTGTTGGCAACCTTCAGTCTCGAAAGACTCTGGTATCGCGCTCTGAGAGGTGGTTCTGGAACAGCGTCTAGTGTGGCTGAAAAGGCCAATTCGGGAGTGACAATCCTTTCCACACTGGGAGCAAGTGCAGTCTGTCCCTGTCCCTGATTGAGGAAATGTTTTTAGTGAAATGTGGGGGGAGACTAAGAAATGTATAAGCTGTATAATTATTTCCTGGGTATAAACAGAGTCCACTGCATTAAAACACAAGTTTTAATATTCATGATGATTAAATATTTAAAAATTTAGATGCTTCTTTAATATTGTGGCTCTCAAACATCTGAAATTCACTGTATGCAGTCCTTATGTGGAGCACGTTTGGCCAACCCCTGCTACGGTCTCAAATACAGACTCTAGGACAGTGATTTTCAACTTTTTTTCATCTCGCGGCACACTGGCAAGGCACTAAAATGGCCAAGGCACACCACCAGCTTTTTGACAACTGACAAGGCACACTGTGCTGTCAATGGGGGCTCACATCACCCAATGGGTCTATTGATAAATGACCCTCTCCCAAATTCCCACAGCACACCAGTGCGCCATGGCACAGTGGTTGAAAATGGCTGCTCTAGGATGCTTTTCACACTCGGGAAATGGAGGTAGCAGGAGACCTGCAATTAAAGCAAAAAAGGCCTGGAAGAATTGGAAGCGGGTCCTGGTGCCCAGGCCACTTTGAGTGGAAGCACATGACTCCGGTCCAAGAGGAGAGTTTGCATTCAGAGTGCACATCCCCCAATTCCTGGCTGGCACAGCGCATGGCTGGCCTTCCAGGCTGCCTCAAGCCCCCAGCCCAGAGCCTGCGCCCTCCTTCCAGGCACATGGCACTGCCACCCCCTCTGCCTGGAGCTGCTGCCCAGAGGTATAACAAGAAGCCAGTGATGTCACAAGACAATGTAATGTCACTTCTGCGTTCTCCCTGGAGAAGCAGGCGCTGGCGGCTTCAGCCTCCACAGGAAGAGTGGGTGGTGGTGGGCACAGGTTCAGGTGGAGCAAGGGCAGAGCAGGGAGCGAGGACGGGTTGGAGGGCTGGCTGGGCGTATTTAGCTGGAGGAGAGGAGACCAGCAAGGCAGACCCCTGGCATGCGGACTCTGGAGTAAGTCCCACTGTGTTCCACGGGGCTCACTTCCAGCCAGGAAAGAGTGCACAGGAGGCAGGCAGCAGACTGGTCATCCCTGGTCAGGGGAGAAGTGCCGCCACCAGCTACCCACCACTTTTGCTCCTCCCCCCACTGGAAAAGGGGGGGGACACAGCATGAAAGAGGAAGTGCGGAGGAGCAGGAGGGTGGGAGTGGGAGGCGCAGAGGCTGCTGCATCACCAGCTGGGGGTGGGGGAGCACTCTGGCGACAGGAGGTCTTGGGTCGGCCCTGGATGGGGGAGCAGGTGCCCCCCCACTGGAAAAGGAGGGGGCAAGGAGTGAAAGAGGAAGTGCGGAGGAGGGGGGGAAGGAGCTTTCTGCAGGCTGCCAGGAAGGTGCCAGGAGGTCCTGGGCAGGCCCTGGTTGGAGGAGCAGGTGCCCCCCCACTGGAAAAGGAGGGGGCATGGAGTGAAGGCGGAAGTGCGGAGGAGGGGGGAGGGAGCCTTCTGCACGCTGCCAGGAAGGCGCCAGGAAGTCCTGGGCAGGCCCTGGTTGGGGGACCAGGTGCCCCCCCTGCCCCCCTTCTGCTTATGCTGCCCCCCACTGGAAGAGGAGGCGGGGCACAGAATGGAGGAGAGGGGGAAGGGCGGGCCTTCTGGAGGTGCTGGGCCCGCCCTGGCAGGGGAGCCAGGCCTGGTCAGCAGCCCTCCTGCAGAGACTCCCTCCCCAAGCGGGCCAGGCCAGCCCAGGCCCCCTGCTGCCTGCGCGTGCCTGGAGGCGCCTCGGGGCAGGACCCGCCTATCCGCCTTGCTGAGAAAAGCCGCCGACAGCCACTAGGTGGCTCGCCGAGCGGTCCCTGACGTCACTTCCGGTCCTGCCAAGATGGCGTCGCTCGCGTCAAACCGGAAGTCGGCCCTTCTCCGGTCCGTCCTCCTGCGGAACGCGCACTTCCGGTCCCCGCACAGCCGCTCTACCCCTCTCCATGGTTGCCGGCGTGATGGCGTCACGCGCACACGGGCTCGTGCGTGACACGTCGGAGCCGGATGCTCCAAGATGGCGGCTGTCGCGCTGAGGGCCGGTTGGCGGTGCTGAGGTGGCCCCGGGTGAGCTCCGCGGGGGCGGGGCTGGGGGAGGCGCTGGCCAGGCCCAGCTGGGGGGAGGCGGGCAGGGAGCCTCCATGCGCAGGGGCAGTCTACCCCACCCCCTGCTTGGGGGGAGAAGAGGGGAGGGCAGGCGCCTGTCCAGGCCCAGCCAGAGGGAGCGAGCCTCCATGCGCAGGAGCAGTCTACCCCACCCCCTGCTTGGGGGGAGAAGAGGGGAGGGGAGGCGCCTGTCCAGGCCCAGCCAGAGGGAGCGAGCCTCCATGCGCAGGAGCAGTATACCCCGCCCCCTGTTCAGGCTGGGGCTTCCCGTGAGTGCCTCTGCTTGGCTGTCTGGCTGGGGGGGGGGCGTCATCCTCTGAGGCTGCCCTTGTGGAGAGGGAGGGGCAGGGAAGCTTGGGCTGGGGGAGGCGGGGGGGAGCCTCCATGCGCAGGAGCAGTCTATAGCCCCCTGCTGGGGGGAGGCAGGAGTGCCTCTGCCTGGCCACAGCTGGAAAGGGGCAGGGGGTTTCCTCCTGTGGGTCTGCTCTTGTGTGGAGGGAGGGGCAGGACAGCCCCCAGGGGCAGCAACCCCCAGGGGCAACTCCTCTCTGGGGGGAGCCACTATGGGGCAGGTCGTCCTGCTGCTTTGTGGCTGTTGCGCAAGATGACCAGGTGCAAAGGGGGACCGAGTGCCTCTGTCTTTCACTCTTGCGCAGAAGAGCGAAGGTGGGCAGGTGCAGCTCAACATGGAAGGGTTTGGAACCCCCCCCCCCCCAAGGGGATCATCACTTGAGAATCCTTGCTCTGTGCCTGGCTCTTGACTGGAGGGCGACTCCCTCGGAGATGCAGCAGGCACACTCCTAAGAGGACAAATCATTACTGGTAATCACAAGTGGACACCTTATCCCCAAGAGAGAAGCCTTCTCCGCCTCTGCCCCCTGCACCTGCAGTGAATTTCAACTTCTCTTCTGCAGGAAGGTTCTTGGGGCTGTTTTGTCATAAGCACAGTCATCATTCCCCTGTTAATTCTGTTGATCAATTATTTGATCCCTTGGTTAGGGAGAAAGCCAGTCAATATCGGTGCATGTTCTGCCACCAAGTGTTACCGATCCAGAACTGGGAGGGGATGCCTCCTGTCGGAGACTTAGGGCCCAAACCTATCCAAACTTCCAGTGCTGATGCAGCTGTTCCAACAGGGCATGTGCTCCATCTTTTTGTGGGGAGAGTCATGAAGGCCTCCTCACGGTAAAGGAACATTTGTTCCCTTGCCTCAGGGTAGCATTGTGGCTGCATCAGCACTGGAGAATTGGATAGGACTGGGCCCCTAGTTTGTTCATGTGCTCCTTTCGCTCACTGGAGCAGAGATCCAGGGTCCTGCCCCTGGATCTTTAGGAACAGAAGGATCTAATATTGGCTTTCTAAGTCCAATATTTGTTCTCTTGCTTGTCACTTGCCCAGGTCTATTGATACTATTCAAATAGACCAACTAGTCAGTTTTTTGTAAACATTTATATCCTGTCTTTCCAATTCATGGTCAGGGCAAGGTGGATTATGAAGAGCAAATAACAGTGATATGCTTTTGCTAAATGAACAGCTGAGAGAAGAGGCTGCAAAATGATTGCGCAGCTGAGAAAGCCCATAGTTGGCAGTACAAGCAAGGCAAATCAGCAACAGTGTGCAATACAAGCAAGGGAAATCATCAACAGAGTGCAAAGCAGCAGGCCTATGGAAGCAAAAGTGTTATCAATGAGTGATAAAGACTTGTACAGAGCAGGTGGGGAGTTGAAAGGCCACTGGCAGGAGGGTCTTGTCCTCACCAGCCATCAAATGGGACCCTCAAGAGGGCCTCTTAGGTTTGTGGTAGGGGGCAGATAGGACTACATGACTGGAGGTGGTTCCAGACTCTTTAGGGCTTTGGAGGCAATAGCAGACACCTTAAATTGCACCCAGAAACAACACTGCAGCAGCAGCATTCTAAGAGTGGAACCTTGTGCCCCATAGACTGGACTCCAGTTAACTACAACTCAGAAGGATTTCGCACAAGCAGAAGCATCCAGGTACTCTTCAAGGGAAGCCCCACACAGAGCACATTGCAATAATTCACTCTGACTAAAAGGCACACCAATTGGAACTGGACACATACACTCCTAGTCAGTAGGCTCGTATGCGTATCGTATCCATTGAATCTTTATTGTGAGTAGAGGACTGGCATTCTAAGTTGGCTTAAGAGTTCCACAGTTGACAGCCTTCGTTCAAACGGGGAAATGTGCCCCCTGGTCGCAGGTCTTGGCTGGTCACAGCCTTGTCCTTGTTCGCAGTCTGAGTCTGCTCTGAATTGTGCTGATGCAAGGCTCTCACTTCCTCATCACTGTATTTCCACATGCCTGGGCACCTCTTGAATCTTTCTGGACCTTGACTGTAAACTTGTAGACTTGGGCTGGGTCACTTAAAGTTCGTTATTATGCAGATCTTGGCATTTGAGTTGACTTCATCATCATCATCATCATCATCATCAACATATTAAAACAAATAATGCCATTTATTTGAAGTAAAGTTGCCTATATGTTGAACGTTCTTGTTCATTTGAAAGATGTCAAATTCCCCAAAGACTGGAGTGTCTTTAGATCAATTTAGTGGCAGCTGCGTTGCCCAACTAGTGAGGGAGGAAAGTGTTTAGATTCGCCTGTGTCTCTTGTGACACTGAATGTGATTGTGGTGTGTGTTTTAGGAATGTTGTTCTAAGCTGGAAGATCCCAGGTGCAGGTCAATAGGTATCCAAAAACTGGAAATGGTTTTCCTCCCAGAACTTTAGGATGTTACTTGAGGCTTCCTTTTTTGTTTTTGTTTATTACAATATTTATGTATCTTTTTTTCAGGGCCATTTGTGTAACCCCATTTTTTAAATGGGGTTTTTGCCAGTGTATTCTTGGCACATTGTATTGGCAACCTTCAGTCTCGAAAGACTATGGTATCGCGCTCTGAAAGGTGGTTCTGGCACAGCGTCTAGTGTGGCTGAAAAGGCCAATCCGGGAGTGACAATCCCTTCCACACCGGGAGCAAGTGCAGTCTGTCCCTGGTCTGTCTCCCTGGCTATGGGCCTTCCTTCTTTGCCTCTTTGCCTCAGACTGTTGGCCAAGTGTCTCTTCAAACTGGGAAAGGCCATGCTGCACAGCCTGCCTCCAAGCGGGCCGCTCAGAGGCCAGGGTTTCCCACTTGTTGAGGTCCATCCCTAAGGCCTTCAGATCCCTCTTGCAGATGAGAGTGCAAAACAGTGAGAATGTTGAAAACCTGAGATTACTGCTTTATTATAGTCACTAAATTTCTGCAGGGGCAGCCTTGCAAAGAAGTCCATGGAAGTTCCTAGCCTGGTGGACATGCCTTTCCCTGTCTAGTTTAGGAATTTTGAGTTGTCAGGGCTCCCAGACAAGTTTCTCTACCCAAGCCTGCTGCAGGGTCACCTTGATTTCTCTGCTCTGCCCTGCTCATTCAAGGGAGCAGTTAGGCTGGGTGTGTGTCACTTGCTTCATGGTGAGAGTTTTAGGTGGCTATCATGTTGAGCTGGTGGGTGTATCTTATCAGCCAGTCATCATCCCAAGGAGGTGTTCATCCTGATAATTTAGTGGGCATACTGTTTGGATGTAGCTACAGGGCAAGGCCGTTTTCCTTGATGGACTTTGATCTCTTTGCTTTCTGTTTGGAGAGAATTGTGCTTACAGCTCATGAGTTTAACACAAACGTTCCCATGAGAGAAAAGAGATTTTCTGGTTGACCACTTTCCACTTAGGAGGTGTTGAAAGTGTGAGATGACAATTTTTAAAATACGTTGTAGCTTGTGGCAACAGGTAGTATCAAGAATACAGGTAAGTAAAAGGAAATAAAATCTCACATCCTCTTGAGCTGCATGCTGCAATGGGAGTGGGGTGTGTGTGTGTGTGAGGTGACTGATCCCCATGGCCCATTGGGGGGGGGGCTGTGCTGCTGTGGCACTTACTGCCTCTGCAAGCCCAGTCTTTCCCTTCAGCTGGAAGTGGGGGGGGGGCATCTTCCCAGAGTTGAGCTGTGCCCCCAAATGCAGGGCAACTGTAGGGATGATCTGACTTCAGGCTGGAGAGGAAGGTCAAGGCTCCTCTCAGTCATATTTGCTGTGCTGAACAGGACTGTGGATTCCTGGCCTAAGTCATGCTTTAGATCAGACAGAAAATGTAAATGAACAAGAGCAATCCATCAATTAAAAGACCCCTTTCTTGGTTTAGCTAGGTGTGTGGTCGCGTTCAGTGTTGCTTTTGGGTGGGAACCTTCCTGGCAAATGTCGATTATTATGATTTTTTTTCCACTTGCACTGAATTCTACAACTGCTAATTCACGTTCCTCATTCTCTTTCTCTGTCTCCTCCATTGCAGTGTGTGTGAGGGTCCACAGCATCGGCTGACAAGTCCCCGAGCCCTGTCGAACTTGGCTGGAAGTCTGCCATGCAGCCCCCACCAACGGCAGCCTCTGTCGGGGCAGGTGGCCCCCCTCCTCTGGCAACCTCACAGAACATGTACTGGCGAAATGGCCCCTTTGGGAGGCGGGCGAATGCACAGGTCTCCCAAGCAGCTGGTCCGGTGCAACCAGTGACAGACCCCTTTGCCTTTGGCAGGCAAATGCCCCCCCTTGGCGCACCCAAAGGCGGCCTGCCAGTGTCACAAGGCTTTTCTCCACCAGTTGTTAGTCATCCTCACCCACAGGCTTTGGACAACCCTCATGGACTGCTTCCATCCTCATCAGCACCCGTGTCTCAGTCTGGGGCAAACAGCACACTTTCAAACCTTGCCGCACCCTTCTTGTCACTCTCTGCACACGTTACGAATAATAACAGTGCCGGAATGCCTTGCGCTGCAGAGCAAGTGCACATGCACAACCCCCCGGGACAGTCCTATTCCGCAGGAATTGCACTTGAAAACTCTGTTAGTGGACACGAAGGTTTGGCTTCTGGGCCAGACAGACTGCAAGGTGTTCACAGAAACCCAAGTGACCCCAGTCTGGTCCCAGCAACGCTGCCTGTCTTTCCACCTCCTAGACAGACTGTGCCTCAGTGGAAGCCTGCCCAGGGAAGCGTGCAGCCCCAAGGGCAGCCTTACCTGCCGTACCCAGAACCACCAGCCCAAAATGCCTCCTACGCTGTCACACAGCCCGCAGTGGGTGTTTTCCAGCCAGGTCCCCATCAGAGCCCTCCACAGCAGACTGTTGTTCAAAATCCCACACAGGCACCACTGATGACGGGTGACTCGCCCAGCATGGCCGACCCGCAGAGCACCTTCCACAATGCCGCTTGGCAGAATACAGGAGCGACCAATCCCTGGCAAGGCCCGTTTCCTCAAGAGCACTTCTACCTGCAGCCCCTTGGAACCACCTACGGCCTTGGCCACCCCACCACTCAGGAAAACAACCCCACAGCCCCACCCCAGGCCACGTCTGAAGCAGTGAGTGGGCAGTACCCAGCTGAGGCGGATTCAGGGACCATTTCCATGTTTTTCAAAGGGGATGAGGCAGAAAATGAGGAGATCCTTTCGTCAGGGGAATGTGGCCAGGTTGGCAGAGCCGACCTGGACCCTTTTCAGCAGTCTGTGGGGCATACCTATTATCAGCCACTGAATGCCCTACAGGTTCCAGCAGCCACTTTCTCTGAGGGGCAGGTAAACACGCTTCCACCAGCCGAAACGCAACAGAAGGGAGGGGGTGTCCGGCAGCCCTCCAGAACTGCATGTGGCGCGCATGACATCCAGACCCATAAAAATCCAGCCCTCCATTGTGAAGACCGAGCTGCTGACGGCCTTGTTGGGCCACAGTATGAAAACGTTGAAAACCTGGAATGTGTCCAGAACCAAGAGGTTCTGCCAAGCGAGTTGTCGGCCCACAACAGTCTACCCTCCACTGCGGTCTCTGAGTCATACCGGGGCGCTCCCCTGTCAGGGCTGTCGCTCCCCAAGGACAGCAGTGCAAGCCACGTGGAAGGAGGCCCCAACCTGGAAGCCCCCGAATGGTTGCCTCAGCCCGTCCGGCCTGACAGTGTCTCCTCCAACTACAGCTGCTTGAGCCATCGGAGTGCTTCCGGTTCAGCCCGGCCACAGGAGCAGGGCACCTTCATCCAGCAGGAGAGCGGGAGGCCTGAGGAAGACTCCTCAGCGCGGTTCTTCAAGCAGGTGGACTCCTCCCCCTTGGGCCTTCCAAGTGAACCAAACCTGAGCAAGAACTACCACAGCGGCCTATCCCAGGCGCTAACTCCCAGCCCCCCCAAACCGATGGGAGTCTTCCAGACCAGCATCAACAGCTCTTTTGAGCCGGTCAGGTCCCATGGGCTGGGGCCGAAGCCCACAGAAGTCGACCGGGCAAAGGTGGTCGGGGAGCTGAGAGAGAATCATGCGCACAGAAGGAGTGCCAAGAAGAGCCCAGCGGTCCCGGTTGCTTCCCCAGGGAACTTGGAGCAGCCCCCCGACAATCTGGAAACCATTTTCATGCCCCAGGCCCACCCTTTGCCCCTGACGGTTGCCAGCAGTAGTGGCCCTCTGCTGGAAAACGTTCCGTCGATCCCTGAGAAGAGACCGTCAGCCAGAGCTCAGGGAGCCATTAAGCAGTGCGAGAGCCCAGCCACGACGCTCTGGGCATCCAACGAGCTGCCCGATTTTGGAGGTAATGTGCTGCTTGCCCCAGCTGCCCCTGCTGTGTATGTGCCGGCCAGGCAGACTGTTCAGGTGGTCCAGCCCCCTGATGAAGGGCTGCTGCCCCATCAGCAGCCAAGCAAGCTGTGCTCTGTCCTCCTGCCGCCTCCAGCTGGCAACGCGTCTTCTGAGAACTTGGAAAACCCTCCCAAAGTGGGCGACGAAGAAGCCCTTTGCTCCCAGGCAAGCTCAGGCTACGCGAGCCTCTTGTCTTCTCCGCCTACGGAGGCCCTGCAGAACCAGCCTATCTTGATCGCCCAGCCCAATCAGAGCTCTCCTGCGGCTCAGCCTGTTCACTTCCCACTTGCTAATCAGGTGAACAAGAACGACTCAGGCCACTTAGCGAAAGATCCTGGAGTTGGCAGTCACCCTCTGCTGGGCATGCCCAGTGGCAACACCCCTTCCAGGGAAAATGTGCTGCTCCCGGCCGCTCAGCCTGGATCTTTGCTGCCCACGACTGTTGCTGCTGTGACAAGTTCAGCTGTGCCACAAGCTAGTTCTGCAAACTTGCTGGTGCAGCCTGCCGCTCAGCTGCCCCTCAACTTGGCACCAGAAGGTGCAAAGGTAGCCAGTTCAGAATTTGCTGGCCAGCCTGGGGCTGTTGCCTCTGGTTCGCAGAGCAACATGGGCACGGCCCCCGCCCCTCCAGCAGGTTCCACAGCCCCCACCAGCACTCACTGCAGATTGAAGGAGAGTTCGAAGATTCAGGAGCCTTCTGGAGCCCTGGATTTTACAGTAGCAAAGACCTCGGAGCAAAGCGGTAGCCAGGCGCATAACCAGCAGTTTTCCAGCAGCCTGGGATTTCCTCCATCTGCCCATCCTGCTGCTGGCAAGGTGGAACCTGAGGTGCACAACCAACAGCGTTTCTACCGACAGGTGACACAAGAGACTTGGCCAACGGAGCAGTCAGATAGAGGGACCCCCTTGCGGCAGCAGCCGGCCGTTCCTCTTCCTCCTCCGCCCACGGTTCCTCTGAATCAGCAGGGGCCTCCTGAGGGAAGTCCTGCCCCTGCACCAAGCCAGCCTCCAGTGGGCTACAGCCAGGCCGCTTCCGACAACAAGCCCTTGTCGTTGGGTCACCCTGTGAGTGCTCCGGGCACCACCAGCTTGCCGTCTGCCCCAGCACCTGCTAGCATCAGTAGTCATCCATCCGGTGCCTCCTCTCAGCAAGAACCGCAACACTCCCAAGCTTCTCAGGTGCCTCCAAATGCCTTCGGCCTGCCACCCAACCCGTACGCCTACTACTACAAGACCCCCTACCCTTACGGCCTCTACCAGTCTCCATATCAGCCTCCCTACCCGCCGCCACCTCTGGGTCCCCAGGCAGCGCATCTTTACTACCAGGTAGAGTGCCCCTTGTTCTCCTTTCCTTTTCCCAGCCATTTTTTTTTTGTGGCAGCCACAATTGCTGTGACTGTGGACGGAATGACAGCCGGGATAAATGGAAGCGGGCTGGGGGTCGGCAAAAGCAGCTCTTGGTCTGCATTTGAGGTTGATGCAGGGATCGTCTTTGGTGCTGGGGAGGAGGAGATCAGACTGGCTGGTGAGAAGATGTTGGTCTCCTGTGGCGGAAGCATTTTTTTGCTTCACCGCCAAGGTCTGTAGAATCTTAGAGACATAAATAAAAATTTATTCTAGGGTTTATAACTCTAGGATAGAATGGAAAGCAGTCAAAATGGGCACTTAAAAAGTGCAGGTGAGTTAATGAACCAAATGGATGTAAGCATATTTTAATATAAAATTGCATACAAGTCTAGAGTAGATTTCCCTAGTGCGCAGGACCCCTTAGGCATGTGGCCCACTTGGGAGGAATTGATCCGTTTGGTTTAAAGCTGACTCTGTGCTGTGGGCTGTCCCCACCTATTTGCATCCAAATGTTGGGTGCGTGCAGCAAAGGAGGGCTCTTGCCTTCCTGCCGGAAGTGAGGTGCTGGGCTGTCGCTGTCTCTCCCAGTCTCCTGTTCATATCCGAATCCTGCAGAGCCAACTCTCAAAGCCCTTGAGTGTGATGCGCCTCCTCTGCTTTTCATATCCTTAAATCAGGATTTTATGTATAGCTCCGTAGGATGATGGGCATGTCATATAACAGTGGGCTAATCCAGAGCTCAGCAGATTGGCTTTGTCTCCTCCCTTCTTGGCACTGAAGAGATCACATGCAGGGACCTCTTGGAGAAGGGGGGTGCGTGCCTCGTGTGAGTCCCTGTGTCAGCCTCTGGCAACCTGAATTTGTCAAGCATGGAGAAAATGGCTGTTGGGGGTGAGGTTTAGGGCAAGCTGTTTTCCTGCCATGAAAAACTAAGGTGGTCCCCAAATCAAAGTAGTTGACAAAGGGCGCAATCCTAGCCCCTTATGTCAGTGCTTTCCAGCAGTGACATAAGGGCAGTGCAGCTCTGAGGGAACAAACATTCCCTTACTTTGAGGAGGCTTATGTGAGTGACACCCAACTGCAGGATGGAGCACACGTCCCATTGGCTGCTGGAAAGTACTGACACATGGGGTTAGGATTGCACCCAAAATCAGTTAAAGTTTGTGCATTATTCAGACCCAGTACTTATAATGTATACCTGTGGAACCCAGCCCCTTTAACTATAGCAGGGGTGTCCAAAGTTTTTGGCAGGAGGGCTACATCATCTCTCTGACACTGTGTCAGGGGCCAGGGGAAAAAAGAATTTACATTTAAAATTTAAATAAATTTACATAAGTTTACATAAATGAATATATTAAAGATGAACTTATATGAATGCATGAAGGTCTTGCAATAGCTCAAGGCCTATAAAAGGCCTGGCACAAAGCAAGGCTGGCCTTTCCTTCTGCTACTGCATCACAGACGTGAAACAGCAAGCAGTGGAGGGAGCCGTCATCCCACAGCTCACGCGAGAGGTCAAACAGTCACCCTTACGCTGAGAGCAGTTGCGTTGGGCCAGTGCAGGCTCCAACAGATCTCCGGAGGGCCAGAGGCTCATTGGAGACGGGGGGCTCCCTGAGGGCCGCATTGAGAGGCCTTGAGGGCCGCATGTGGCCCCAGGGCCGGGGTTTGGGCACCCCTGTACTATAGGATGGAATGCGATATGACCAAAAAGGGCTAGTTGAGGAGTAGGCCTTGTGGGTTTTGTTAAGGAACCCTGACATACAATTCTGTGAATGGGGTTGTGAGCTCTTGGCAAAAGGAAAGACTCTGATCGGAGTTCCCTTTCCTTTTCTGTTGGAGTATCACATTGAAGCTAAAATATGCTCCTTGTGCCTGCCAGCAGGCCCTGGCCTTTACTGCCCCACTGGATAATCAATCCTCTGAAAGGTCTCTAGGCTTGATCTCCCAGGAACAACTTGCAGCCCTGGAAAAAGCCCTGTGGCTTTTTCCCCCCTCCTGATAGTACAGGCGTTACTGCTGTAATGACTCTGTTGGAACTAGGTCTTGGTCACTCTGAACTAATCCCTTGGTTGGACTGGAGGAATTGGCATCACTGCTTGCTGGTGACTACTTTCCAAAGCTGCAGCTGTCAGGAAACAGTCCCGGAAATAAGGGGTTTTCGGGAGTTTAAGATGCTGGTCACCCTGGAACCAATTCTGCCTGCTTGAGAAGTGCTGCCCGTTCCACAGAGCAGAGAATTGACTGCTTTTTCTAGCTGCAATCGTGTATACACTTACCTGGGAGTAAGACTCATTGAACTAAGTAGAACTCTGAGTACGCCTGCTTAGGATTGCGCCCTAAGTATCCTGTTCGTGTGAGCACAGTCCCTTTGCCTAGAGCAGGGGTCTCCAAACCCCAACCCTGGGACCAGATGCGGCCCGTGGCGAGTCTCTGTCTGGCCCATGGCGAGCCTCTTGTCCCTTGAAAACCTCTGACCCACTTGACCAAACAGGTTGCATCTGGAGGGTGTTCGAGAGATTGAATGAATGATCCCATTCATTCAATTATTCACTCATCTAAGTTCCATCTCTAATTTATTTAATAAATTTTATATTTAAATTTTTTTTTTCCGGCCCTCAACCAACACCGTGCCAGATATTTGATGCAGCCCTCTGGCCAAAAAGTTTGGAGACCCCTGTCCTAGAGAGAACTTCCCAAATTCGCTTTAACTTTGCATTTGCTGAGGAGGAGAATTGAGACCGATATGAGTCTGAAAAACCACATGGGTAAAGGGCCCTTTGGTTGGGTCGGTGCAGGTATGATTTGATGTGCTTCTCACTGTACATGGTGGAGCTCTTGGGTCCAGAAGAAGAGTGCCATATGGTGATCGTTAACTGGGAAGTCACTTTGTAGGATCAAAAAGGATTTGTGCGAATTCTCCTCTTGTTCTAATGCATGAGAATCTGTTTTAGAAATGTCTCTAACTGAACTAATTGAAAAGGGTTGGGTGGGAGAATGTGGGAGTTGAGGTTTGGTTGACTTTTGACTGGTGAGTCATACAAAAGATTTTGCTTCCAGGAGGATGCCTACGGCAGATATGACCCGCGTTATTCTCAGTATGATAGCAGTGCAGCCTATGTGAACCCCGGGGATTACCGCTACGTGGAACCAGAGCGTCCCAGTTCCAGAGCAAGCCACACCTCCGACAGACCATCATCGAGGTGCGCAGTTCCAAAATGCTTCTCCCTGAGGTTCTGTGTGTCTGTGGTGTGCTTAGTTTACCTGCAGCAGGCAGTTCCAGGAAGTGCAAAAGTCCAAGCACCTGCAGAGAGTCCTGCAAGGGGTCTCCCTGAGCCCAGAGTTTGCCTCCCCTTGGTATTGTGGAGTACGTTCGGATTCTGTTCCTGCTGAATGGGTCTGCCTGTGGTGCTGACGTATTCTGTATTCTACTTGGGGCAAGCAGTTCTTTGGTCATGGTGGCTGGGGAGCAGAATTAAGAAGCAACTAAAATTGTGCTAAAAATAAATTATGCAATTTGGTTAAAATAAGCCAGTGTTTTGCAAAATGTGTTTGACTTCATTCTGAGTCTGTTATGGCACTGTTTCCCAAAGTTTACTATTGAGGGAACTATACAGTGGTCAGAAAACTCTGGTGAATGGTTTAGGCCGGGGGTGTCCAAACTTTTTGGCAGGAGGGCCTTATCATCTCTCTGATACTGTGTCGGGGACGGGGACAAAAAAAGAATTAATTTACTCTTCAAATCTGAAAAATTTACATGCATTTATGTAAATGAATATATTAGAGATGGAACTTATATGAATGAATGAAGGTCTTGCAATAGTTCAGGGCCTATAAAAGGCCCTGCACAAAGCAAGGCCGGCCTTTCCTTCGCTGCCACTGCTGCATCACAGATGTGAAACAGCAAGCAGTGGAGGGAGCCCTCGTCCCACAGCTCACGCAAGAGGTCAAACAGTCACCCTCATGCTGAGAGCCCTCGTGTTGGACCAGCGTGGGCTCCAGCAAGTCCCTCAAGGGCCAGAATCTCATTGGAGACTGGGGGCTGCCTGCGGGCCAGATTGGGAGTCCCCGAGGGCCGCAAGTGGACCCCGGGCCGGGGTTTGAGAACCCCTGGTTTAAGCAAAGGCTGCGAAGGATTCCAAGGTGGCCCTACAGGGGCAACCTGATATGTGCTTTCCGGATCCTTCCAGAATGTTGCAGCAAGAAACCATGAATTCTAGAAAGCTGTTGAGTCTGGAAACAGGAACTGGACCTCTTAGAAACACCACCACCAGCACCTGCTACACTGCATGTGAATTTCCCACTTGCAAAGGGGAACCACGAAAGGCCAATGTCCCTGGCCTTAGCAGGCTGGTAAACACTTGTGAGAAGATCCTTAAACATTCAAGTAGAACATGTGAAATTAGAAGCAGCCTGTTCTGTTTACCAAGCGGCAACTGCTCAACAGCCACAAGTTGCAAGACAGTGTCCAGTGTCTTTCAGTTGTTTCACTGACTTGGCTGGTTTTGTATCTTTAAAACAAACAAATAACCCTTTCCCCCTTTTCCAGGCAGGGTTATCCGGAGGATTATTATGGTGCCAAAAGTGGATGGGCCGAATACTATGCAGCTTATTACGCGAACCAGCACGATTATGGAGGTAGGGCTGCTGCGGTTTCTGGAATCATGTTGTAATCATGGGATCCAGTGGGCCCTCCTTAATCTACAGGCTTGGCACCTGCGAATTTGAGCATCCGTGCATGCCAAGCCTGGGCCTTCTGGACACGACCCGAAGCACTTCCAGTCTGTGTAGGCGACTTCCAATCATGCCTGAGAGGTGCTCTGAGGCAGGTCACACACTGGGAGACTGGGAGGCCAGTGCGACCTCCAGAAGGCCTAGAGGGGCCTCCAGGTAAGTTATTGTGGCATCACAACCCCTGCCTCCGTGCGAATTTCAGCAAATCTGCGGAGAGTCTGGAACCGATCCCTCAGAGATACCAAGGGCACACTGTAATTAGTACGTAAAGTAATAATTAATGCAAAATTGGCTTTTTTATTTTATTTCTGTTCTCTTCTTTTTTCCTGTCCACTGAATATCGTTATGACACTTTTATGGCATCTTTGGGTGGTTCATATATTTGAACCCTGGGTAGCAACTCTAAAATACAAAGATTCCACCAACTGGTAGTGGCTGGATAGAGATATGTATCCTGGGGGGGGGGGGGGTTGCTGGTTCTTTCTAGCAATCCTGGCTACCAGGAGGGGGAGGTGGCTGGTCAGTGGCTGGATCCAGGTGCTTGCTGGTGACTACTTTTCAAAGCTGTAGCTGTCAGAAAACAGCCCCAGAAATAAGGGGTTTTAGGGAGTTTAAGACGCTGGTCACCCTGGAACCAGGTGGCTGGATCTCCTTAAGGTCAGTGAGGGAGAGCCAGAGCAGCATTTAGCCAAACCTGGGGCAAACCAAGTCCAGGTCAAGTCTGAAAGGGTGGGATGTGGGCTCAGTGGTAACTGGTTAATTGGTCTACATCTGTAAGAGAACGAATGGTGCCTTTCTGAGGGGGTGAACTTGAGCAGCTGGAGTTATGCACTTGTTGAAAATGTTTTCAGTGGAGGAAGACACCGTCAACTGGATTACCTCTTCTGCAGGACAGGACCCCTCAATCTGGAGTTTCCCAGTAGGCTGAAAACTGATCACTTCTAGGAACATGGCTGTGATGGAGTCTCACTTCCTTTGCTTTTATAGCCACAGAGCCTGCTCTTCCTTTCCCTGTTACTTGGCAGTTTGGAAAGGAGAGGCTTTTACAACACACACACTTTCTTAGAGAAAGAAAAACGTGAGAGGAAGTGGTGAAATTGTTCTGACACTCCTTGGCTGCAGTCTTATATGCAGTTGGGTGTACGTCCTGAATTTACTCCCTGCTAAATGTCCGTAAGATCTGACTACAAATCTGCTGAACCTAAAAACAGTGTGAGTGAGTGAAGCAAGCAAGCTCACTGGGAGCAGGCAGTGATGGAGTTCTGATGTCTCTATTGGATCACAGAAAATAAAATATGTTCTCTTAAAGATCCAAGTCCTTGAGTCTTTTTGGGGGGGGGGGAATCATTCAGTGCTGGTCTTTCTGTAGCTCAGAGAATCCCACGGTCCTCCAGCTCTTTTATCTACGCAGTACTGGGACTACTATGTTTAAATATGATTTTAAAGCACAACTTGAAGCACCTAGGTTGCCATGATTGGATGCTGGGTGGCAGCTTCGGTTGGAGAGTCATGCAGTATTTCTCCTGAGCATGACAGCTTCTCTTGTCTTTTCAAGATCCTAGCCGCAACGACCGTTACTCGTCGGCGTACGCCGCCAGGTTCCGAGACCCCAGGGGCTACGACCCGCAGTACTGGTACGATGCAGATCAGAACCCCTACCAGAAGAGGGAAGCCTATGGAAGCAGGTTGGTCATGATTTGGGTGATTCCGGGACTTGCCTTGTTTCAATAAAATGATTCTGGGGGGGGGGGGGTGTGTTTCTTGTGAATAGTGAGTTTTTCTTGGAGGAATTACACTTGCAAGACACTGGGATAAAATTCTGAGCATTGAGGTTAAATAAATGCTGCAGCTTCTTGAAACAGAGGTTCAGCAGTCAGATTGTCCTTAGTGGCGGTGGTGTCAGCAGCCGGAAGGGGGCATCTTTTAGTAGCAGAGCTTCCATGCTGCAGAAGAAGGTGTTTTTCTTGCAGTGGACAGAGGGTGTTCCTGACCAGGCTGCTCCTCCCACCTGCTCCTGAGAGGCAGGCCTCTCAAGCAAGAGTTTTCTAGAAGCATGAGGCAGGAATCTGCTCCTGCGTCCAGTCCTGTCTCCCTTCCAGGAACAGGTGGAGCTCTTTCACTTCACTTATTTTTCTACTTCTTCATTGTTGTTGTTAAGAATATTTATATGCTGCTTTTCAACAAAAAGCAGTTCAAAGATTAGCAGCAGGTTGTGACAAAGGAGGTAAAGCAACACTGCATGCTGTCAGTTGTCCTATGAACTGCGGTGACTTGGCAAAGCCACCATATTTTTGCTGCCTGGTGCTTTTAGCTTGCCCTCTCCCTGGCACTTGCTAGTTGAATGGCGTTGAGTCATTCTCTTGGCTTTCACGGACAGCTTGATTTTGCCCACAGTACGGTATCAGGCCTGCTCCACCACTGTTGGCATAGTCGAGTCAAAGTATCCCTTGTGTGGAAAGGAACGCTCAGGTTGGAGCTCTTCCAGGCCTCTTTGGTGATCTTTCCTTGGTCTGCTTTGTAGCCACCCCCAATACGATCCTTGGCAATATGACCCTCGTTCCACTGGCAGCTTCGATGATGACCTGGAACCTCGCCGGGATCCATACGGGGACGATTTTGATCGGCGCAGCGTTCACAGCGAGCACTCTGGCCACAGCCTGCGCAGCTCTCAAAGTCTGCGCAGCCGTCAAAGCAGTTTCAGCTCCCGCTCCCAGCAAGTAAGGAGGCCTTGAATGTTTGCTTTCCCTGCTGTGGTTGGCGGGCCTGGGGAGCACTGGGAAGTCCTGAGCTCTGCTGCTATGCCCCACCCCATCCTAAAGTGCCTGGACCTGGTTTTCCCCCCAAAGCCTCTCAGGGTAATCCAGGGGTGTCCAAACATTTTAGCAGGAGGGCCACATCATCTCTCTGACACTGTGTCAGGGGCCGGGGGAAAAAAGTTAATTTACATTTCAAATTTGAATAAATGTACATAAGTGAATACATTAGAGATAGAACTTACATGAATGAATGAAGGTCTTGCAATAGCTCATGGCCTATAAAAGGCCTTGCACAAAGCAAGGTCAGCCTTTCTTTGCTGCCACTGCTGCATCACAGACATGAAACAGCAAGCAGTGGAGGGAGCCCTTGTCCCACAAGAGGTCGAACAGTTGGCCGTCATGCTAAGAGCAGTTGCACCGGGCCACCACAGTCTCCAGCAAGTCTCCAGAGGTCCAGAGCTCATTGGAGACTGGGGGCTCTCAGTGGGCCGCATTGAGAGTCCTCGAGGGCCGCAAGTCGCCCCAGGCTCGGGGTTTGGGCACCCCTGGGGTAATCCTTGTTACCAACAGCCCAGCCTCCAGTATGTCTCTTATTCTGGCTGGGCCTGATTTGTGTGGGGATCACCTAAGCCACAGTTTGCGACTCAGCACTTTGCTTGGAATCTCAGAATTGGGGCAGGGGGGCACGTTGGCATGTTTCAGAGGCGCCTGTGTCTTCAGAATGCCTGATAGGCAAAACACGAAGAACTTAGTTAAGTAGCGAACACGACCGGGGCATTTCACTTGCTGAGCAGCTTGCAAGCATCACAGCCCAGCACGAAGACGTGGAAGCATTTTTTTGGTCTAGCATTTGAATTGGCCCCTTTTAGTTTTATTTTGGGTGCAGTCTTAACCAACTTTCCAGCAGTGGCATAGCCTTGCCAGTGGGACACGTGCTGCATCCTGCAGTTGCGGGGCAGTCATGGAGGCCACCTCAAGGTTAGGCAATGTTTGTGCCCTTATCTTGGAATTGCATTGCCCTTACCTCAATGCTGGAAAATTGGTTAGGATTATGCTCTTAAGTTATTATGAGCTCTTGCTTCCTGTGTTAATGCAAACAGTTTGGTCTCTGCTCTAGAGCCAGCTTTATCGGAGCAATCATGACCTGACAGCTGGTACCTATGACGTCACCCACCAGCCAGCTTCACTCCAGATGGAGTATTCCTATGGGGAATACACCAACTATGACAGCCAGCCACCCTTCACAGATTACAGCTACTCTGCCAACGGTGCTTGGCCAGCTGCGGAACAAGGTATGGCCTAAAATACTACGGCATTGGTTTAATTTAGGTAGTTGGCAGGGAGAAGAATGCCCACCTTGTGACGGTCTTCTCCCTAAGGCGTGTCATTTATTCTTCCTACTGAGCTCTTCTTTCAAGGAGCCCTGAGTGGGTCACTTCTGGTTCCAGGCCTCTTCCTGTCCAGGCAGCTTACCTCAGTGGTTCCAAAATTTACTGGGGTCGTGGGGCCCCCGCAGTCCTTTCTTCCTTGCTCAGTTGGGCATTGCCATCTTGGATCTCGCAGCATCCAAGAGGATGGCACCCAAATCTCACAAGATCCAAGATGGCGACACTTGGGAAAGTCAGTTGGAGGGGTGACTGGGGACATTCTTCCACACCCCTGTGAGTGCACCCCATCACCCAAAGGGCCATGGCGCACCTATTTAGTGTTGACCATAGAACATGTGAGGCCTTTGAAGCATTTTCTAGGAGGACTATGGCATCTCTGTGGACTCCTTCTCCAGAGGATCTTAAAAGGAGTCTGGTGGAGCGCTGGAATCAGCCTGTGCCAAATTGGTTAAAGTGTGATGTCACTCTTAAATGTTTGTTCTGGCCGATTATGGGTGCATGGTGAGAAGACGGCATGGGGTGGAAAAAGCAGAAGGGTGGTGGCTTCATATCTGGGCTGACTAGGAGCTTTGTGGCAACAATAGAACCCAGCGCAGTGGAAAGTGAACATAAACATTCAGACACTGCAAGATGGTTGTCTTGCCCATCCTGGTGTTCTGTTTCCTCCCCCCACTGTAGTCCCTTCAAGACCTCTGACACCGGAGAAGTTTTCAGTGCCTCATGTATGTGCCAGATTTGGTCCTGGGGGCTACCTGATCAAGGTACTTGCAAACCTGCCTTCGGAAGGACAGCCAGCGCTCGTTGAGCTGCACAGCATGGAGGTAAATGTGTGAGAAATACATGAGTGGCTGGAACGCAATTCCCAGGTGCCCAGGATATGTCTTCCTGTTGCCAAAAATAATGCAGTTAGCAGATGCCCTCTTAATGAGCTTCTCCACATACTGTGTGGTCAAGTATCAAACTGATTTAAGGTGTACCAGGGGTTTGTACAGCTGTTCTGACTGAAGCAGGGACCACTGGATTTGAACATGGGCTCAAATTCTGCTCAGCTGGGGGCTTACTAGTTAGAACTGCCCCAGTGTGATTCTGTAACATGCCAGTAATGGTGATCTTCCTCACAGGCCTGAAGTCAAATGTGGAAACAAGACTGTAACTCCCTGTGTTTATATGGAAAATACAGGTTGAGTCTGCTCCCAGCACCCAAATGGTGGATACCATCCATTTAAAAAACAATGTCCCTTTGCTCAGGGATCTAAAAACAGCCTTGCTGACCAACCACTGTAATGCAGGACAGAAGAATCAGGCAGGCAGAATCAGTCATGCTCTCTCCAGACAGTTAGAAAGGCTGCATTCCCAGGCATTGACCCCTCCCTTAGTGATAATCATTTGCATTCTTTCACATGCTCAAGGGGAAGAGAGGGGTCCCTTACCTGGGAATGAAGCTGTTCTAAGCACCTGAAGGGAGAATGATTGACAGATTGTCTGTCAGCTGTCCTCTCCTGCACTAATGAGGCTATTGTTAAACAACTTTTTAGATCTTTTTCATCTCATTGAGATAAAACCACTGGTGAAAAATCCATGGATAATCAGGTTATGTCTGTACTGTTGCTTTGCACCACTGACTCATCGGGCTTCAGTTTGTTCCCCCCAGCTTTGTTTGGTTACACCCACCTTAATTCATACCCCAGAAAATGGGGGTTGATTTATTTAAGGATTTATATCTCTCCTTTCACACATGTTGAATCAAATCAACAGTTGAAATGATGAGAAGCAACAAGAACAGCAGGTGAAAAGCATAGCATTAATGGCTATGAGCTGGGAGGGTGGATGTTATAGAAAGGAGTCATATCTATTTGCTGGATGTATATAGCACTTTTCATGTAAGACCATCAAAGTGGCTTACAAGTATAAAGTAATAACAGTGCAACTGTAAGAGAAATGATTTAGAATAGTGATCAGTTGTGTTTTTTGTGTGTGTTTTTTTTTTAAACTTGAAGGGCCAAGGTAACTGGATGTTCTTTGTTTGGCACCTGAAAGATAGCAGTTGTCTGAAAGTTTGCAACTCCTACCCAAAGAGTATCCTGCCTGCCTGCCTGCCTGCCTGCACAATTCAGCTGTTTAACCCCAGAAGGAAGGGGCTCTTGGATTAGGGCCTCTCACATTTTATTTCCCAACCAGGTTGTGATGAGAAAAGGTGGCCCTTCAGAGATCCCAGTCCCAGGCCGTTCTGGGCTCTAAAGGCCAAAATCAGCACTCTTAGTTAACCCCAGGATCAGAATGGGGAGCCAGCAAAGCTTTTTGGATTTGGGTGTAAGGCAGTTGGTACAAAAAGGAAAAGTGACTTTGTTGAAAGAGCTTCATTTGTTTGTTTGCTGAACTTGCTTAATTGAACTGGGAGAAGGGTGAGCTTTTGACTCGGCACAAGTCTCCCTTGATGCCCAAATTGCAGAGCAAGAAGAGAGACAAGAAGCTAAATAACAGGTGCTTGATTCTTCCCTTGCTTTGCTTCCTAGGTGATGATGCAGCACTCTCCGGAGCAAGAAGAGATGAGAGCCTTCCCTGGCCCCTTAACCAAGTACGTCTGCTCAGTGTTCTCTATTCCCCTGCATAGGTGTTGGTTTGAGTCTCTTGTGCATGATCTGCTGTCACAGTTGATGTAGGCAGGATGCAACTCGCAGGGCTTGAGGGGAAGTAGCATCTCATGGTCATGCTGTCACCTGGTGGGCTCTGCTGGTGATGTCCTCTCTTTCTATTTCACAGCTTTGTAAAATGTGACTTGTTCTTACTGCATGCTCCAGTGTCTTCAATCCTTGTGCAGCTGTTACTTGTTAAAACATTAAATTGAAGAAGGGAGAGCAGCAGGGTGATTATTACAATACTGTATATACTTGTGTATAAGTCAAAAAATTATACACAAAATTTATCCTGAAAACCTGAGTCAACTTACACACAGGTCAATGTGGTAAGGCCTCCTCGGCTTCTGAGAACAGCTGCTTGGTGAGCTGCTTGGGGGGGGAGAGACTGGGCTGAGGTGGGTAACCCAGGCAGGAAAAAAACAGAGCTGCTTTGCCTTGTTCTGAAGTAGCACAAGAATGGAGCTATTCTCCAAATAGGAAGAAAGGTGAAGGAGCTTATGGGAGATGTAGTCTTTGTGAGGGCTGCTGCTATGGAAGTACAGTACTGTACTCCTCACAAAGCCTACAACTCTCATAAGCACCTTCACCTTTTTCCTGTTTGGAGAATAGCTGTGTTTGTGCTATTTCAGAACAATTACTGGTAAGTCATTTTGCAGGATTAGGCCTCAGGTATAATCAGACAAAATGATCTGTTTCAAAGACTTTCATGCACCCCAAAGTTTCACCCTTGACTTACCGATGTGTCATAGCTGATTCCATGATTTCTGGCTTGAAACCTTTCCTTGTCTTATCAACTTATAAGATCAACTTACACAGGAGTGTACATGGTGCTTATATCCCATTTTTAACAAAATAATTCACATAGTGAAGTAAGTGGCAAGGAAGAGCCCAGCTTTCCTGGCCGCTTGATGCCAGTGAAAAGAAAAATGCCTGCTGGACCAAAGTGTGCAAGAAGACAAATACGAATACATACAAGACGAATGTGCCATGTGCAATGAGACCCTGAGTAGTTCCCAAGGTTCACGATGTTGCATAGGGCCAGCTTTAAACATGTGGGCCCAGCTGCTGTTCCCACTTACCTTCGGTGGCACTGCGGCTCAGCTTCTCACTGCCTGCAGACTTTGTCAAGGCCGCTCTTTCTTCCTTCCAGAGATGATACCCACAAAGTGGACGTGATTAACTTTGCCCAGAACAAAGCCACTCGCTGCTCTCAAAACGACGCCCTGATTGACAAGGAGTCTGCACGGCTGCTCTGGGACTTCGTGGTTCTTCTGTGCAGACAAAACGGGGTACGAACCGCCTCTGAAATCCTTCTTCTATCCTTAATAGAAGATGAATTCTCCAGCTTGTAAACGTTCTCTCTTCATTAACATGAAGTTGAAATACAATGGGCCCTCAGTATCTGTGGGGGATCCATTCCAGGACCCCCTGCGGGCACTAAATTCTACAGATAATGAACTCTATGGGGGGCTGTGCTGCAATTACATACCCCGGAGCCATGCCCGATCTCCAGGGGTTGCTCCTGACCTTCTCAGAAGGCCTCCTGGCCATGATTAGAGGTCACTGACATGAACAAGAAATGCCTTCCAGTCATGTCCAGTTAACTGTGCAAAACTAAATGAAGGGAATAATGGCTAACAATTTGGTCTGTATAGTGACTCTGAGGTTTACACCTACCCTGTTAGTTCTAAATAGCCTGTCCAAGTTCTCAAGACCTTTGTTGTTTTTCATCTCCTGCAACTCCCCTTCATCCTCCTCCCACCAGAGCAGGAAACACGCAGGTCTGATCAAACAGAACCTGGTCCACCACCACAGAGTACTTGTCCTGTGCAGGTCCCCACGGGAGTGAATGGGGCTTTGCAATGCACCTGGTTGTTTCCACAAGGTTCGAGCAGGAGGATTTCACTGTGGTCGATTTTGCCCTGTGTCAGCCAGCAGGCTGGGAGGGCGAGCTGGAGGAGGCTGTGGTGGTTTGCTGCTGTTGCTCTTGTACGCTGTCACTTCCTTGCTGGTGTTAATAAAATGGGCCACCTTCTGGGGTGAGAAGGGAGCTTTCCCTCCAAGCCCCTGCTCCTGATCAAGGATTGAAGAGGGCAAGCGCTGCCTTGGGCCGAAATGGTTCTGGGACTTCTGCCCTCCCTTCACAGGGACTCAGGCCTGAGTCTGTGTTTGTGGGTATCCCAGATCATGCAAACGTGTCCTTGCCCAAACTCTTTCTTTAAACACTCTGGAACGTCTGTTTTTGTAGACGGTGGTGGGCACAGACATCGCGGAGCTCCTGCTGCAGGACCACAAGACTGTGTGGCTCCCAGGGAAGTCGCCCAACGAGGCCAACCTGATCGACTTCACCAACGAGGCCCTGGAACAGGTGGAGGAGTCCGGGGAGGCACAGCTGTCGTTTCTCACGGAGAGTTTCCTGCCCTCAGCCGACAGCCTGGAGAAGGAGACGGAGCGATTCCGAGAGCTGCTGCTTTATGGGCGCAAGAAGGTGACCGACTGTGCTGAAGTGGGGGGGTCACCTAGGAGGAGCAAGACTGTGTGTGACAAATGCATCCCATGGGAGTTTCCATCACTCTAGAGCAGGGGTGTCCAAAGATTTTGTCATCTCTCTGACACTGTGTCTGGGGCCGGGAGGAAAAAATTAATTTACATTTAAAATTTGAATAAATTTACATACGTTTACATAAATGTATATATATGAAAGATGAACTTCTATGAATAAATGAAGGCCTCTAAAAGGCCTTGCACAAAGCAAGGCTGGCCTTTCCTTTGCTGCTGCTACTGCATCACAGACGTGAAACAAGCAGTGGAAGGAGCCCTCATCCCACAGCTCACGTGAGAGGTCAAACAGTCGCCCTCACGCTGAGAGCAGTTGCTTCTGCCTCTAGAGCAGGGCTTTTTGACACTTTTTTTCCTCACGGCACACTATGGTCTTTTCTGTGGTCTTCTTTGCCTCTTGCGATGTCTCTTTCAGGAAGCTCTTCTGGCTTCTGCAGCTCTGTTTTTAGGGAAACTGTCTGTAGTAACGAATTGTCTGTCCCTCTTCCTCCGCCAGCTCTGTCAGGGAGCCCCTGCAGGGAGGTGTCAAGCATGCTGCACCCCCACCCCCAGGGCCACTGCTTCTTGCACAGCATGGTGATCATGTCCTGAAAGGGAAGGAGGTTGGGTCATCCTCCCGATTGCCTGTGAAGCAGGGAGAGACTGAAGGGCTGGGCCTGGCTCCGGGTTGGAGTCTCTGCTTTGTGCACGAAGAGTCTTAAGCCACCAGTGGTGACATCTCCAGTAGCAAGACTGGGAGTGGCCTGTGCCCCAGGCTCGAGAGAACCATGTTAGGGCAAGGCGTCTCTTTCCCTGCTGGATGAAAGTGTCTTCTGACTTGCAGGTGTGTCTGC
This sequence comes from Tiliqua scincoides, assembly GCF_035046505.1. Taxonomy (NCBI): domain Eukaryota; kingdom Metazoa; phylum Chordata; class Lepidosauria; order Squamata; family Scincidae; genus Tiliqua; species Tiliqua scincoides. The sequence goes on from NC_089836.1 coordinate 1,376,350, forward strand.
CTCTTGAGGGCAATGTGAACAGCCTTACATAAGAACATAAGAACAGCCCCACTGGATCAGGCCATAGGCCCATCTAGTCCAGCTTCCTGTATCTCACAGCGGCCCACCAAATGCCCCAGGGAGCACACCAGATAACAAGAGACCTCATCCTGGTGCCCTCCCCTACATCTGGCATTCTGACTTAACCCATTCCTAAAATCAGGAGGTTGCGCATACACATCATGGCTTGTACCCCATAATGGATTTTTCCTCCAGAAACTCGTCCAATCCCCTTTTAAAGGCGTCTAGGCTAGACGCCAGCACCACATCCTGTGGCAAGGAGTTCCACAGACCGACCACGCGCTGAGTAAAGAAATATTTTCTTTTGTCTGTCCTAACTCTCCCAACACTCAACTTTAGTGGATGTCCCCTGGTTCTGGTGTTATGTGAGAGTGTAAAGAGCATCTCCCTATCCACTCTGTCCATCCCCTGCATAATTTTGTATGTCTCAATCATGTCCCCCCTCAAGCGTCTCTTTTCTAGGCTGAAGAGGCCCAAACGCCGTAGCCTTTCCTCATAAGGAAGGTGCCCCAGCCCCGTAATCATCTTAGTCGCTCTCTTTTGCACCTTTTCCATTTCCACTATGTCTTTTTTGAGATGCGGCGACCAGAACTGGACACAATACTCCAGGTGTGGCCTTACCATCGATTTGTACAACGGCATTATAATATTAGCCGTTTTGTTCTCAATACCCTTCCTAATGATCCCAAGCATAGAATTGGCCTTCTTCACTGCCGCCGCACATTGGGTCGACACTTTCATCGACCTGTCCACCACCACCCCAAGATCTCTCTCCTGATCTGTCACAGACAGCTCAGAACCCATCAGCCTATATCTAAAGTTTTGATTTTTTGCCCCAATGTGCATGACTTTACACTTACTGACATTGAAGCGCATCTGCCACTTTGCTGCCCATTCTGCCAGTCTGGAGAGATCCTTCTGGAGCTCCTCACAATCACTTCTGGTCTTTACCACTCGGAAAAGTTTGGTGTCGTCTGCAAACTTAGCCACTTCAAGCCACTAATTCCTTTTTTTCTCCCGTCTAAGCCTGCCCAGCTGAGATCTCTTTCGGGCCTCTGCTTTGGCCCGTCTTCTCTGAAGGAGTTGGGTCGTCTGCTTTGGACCTCACTGACTCCTTCTTTGTCCTTGATGCGGTTCCCTGCAGTTTGCATCCCCCTTGACTGGCTGCCCCGCTTGTCTCCGCAGGATGCCCTGGAGTCGGCCATGAAGCATGGGCTCTGGGGTCACGCTCTGCTGCTCGCCAGCAAGATGGACAGCAGGACTCATGCCAGAGTTATGACCAGGTAGGACTTGCCTCTGCCTGCTTGTCTCTCAGCCCCATTGCTCAGTGACCCAAATCCAGCAGTGCTCTCACCTGCAGAACCTCATGCCCCAACTCCCACTGTGTATGTTGAAGGTGCCCCAGGCCTCTCTTGGGTCTCTCTCAGTAGAAAGAGAGCTCCCTTTTTGGGAGGCACAAACCGCTGTCCTCTGTCTGCTTGTCTCCCCAGATTTGCCAACAGCCTTCCAATTAACGACCCACTGCAGACGGTGTATCAACTCATGTCTGGCAGGATGCCTGCAGCGTCCACAGTGAGTCTGAGGAGTGACCAGCCATGGAGACTCCTGTGTGGTGTTGCCTTTCTCACATTGTATGGAGAGCTGTGCGTTCCTCCGTTGAAATGCAACATCAGCGTACCCTCAAGTCCTCATGTTCCGTGCAACTCTCCTTTGCGCCTAACCAAGTCAGACTCTCCCTTGCTCTTTCTAGTGCTGTGGAGATGAGAAGTGGGGAGACTGGAGACCCCATCTGGCCATGGTTCTGTCCAACGTGACCAACGGCATGGAAGTGGAGCTGCGGACGATCACCACCATGGGCGACACACTTGGTAACCCGGCGGGGGGTTCAGTCTGGGGGGGAGCCCCTGAATCCAAAAGGCTCCAAATAGCTGGACTTACTAAAATATCATGACCATCACAGCTGTCTGTGGGAACGTGGGTGCCTTGAGACACCTTTTGAAAGCCCACTCAAGAGCGCTGTGGCATCACAGCAGGAGTTCTTAAATCTGACGGTTCCTGGGCTCTTTCAGGAGCCTTTCCTTCCTTGCAAAGTGAGGGCTCTTCTTGGGCTCAGTTCCTTCATTGCCATGAGCTTTGTGCGAGGCACTGCCTGCTGTTGACTGTGTTGGGTTTTTTAAATTTATGGCAAGGGTAAGAATCTGCAGTCTCCAGGAGATTTTCCTGGTCCTCTTGCCTGAAGAGGCATTCAGGGATTGATTTGGAAACCTTCTGCACTCAAAGCAGAGTTCTGCCTTTGAGCCTTTGTCCACCCTCCCAAAGATTTGCCCTAGTTTGCAAATCTGGTTAGCTTGCTTGTAGCTTTCGGAGTGGGGAGGTACTCGGAGCTATCTCCCTGTTGCAGCACTGGACCTCTGGGGCCCAGTGGGAACGGGGTTGTGTCTAGTTGCTGGAACAGGAAACCGGGTCTTGCTGCTGAGCTGAGATTTTCCCTCCCTCTTCCCTGGCAAAATGACCCACTAGCCAGCTGGGCCAGTGAAGAGCTGGGGTGAAATGTGGGGGTGGGAGGTGACGAACAGGAGGCACTTGGTGGTGTCTGGTTCCCCTCCGTGTGCTGCTCTGGGGTCATGGAACAGGCCTTCTTTAAAAGGGCACCCATTACAGCGTGAGCTCTCTCTAGTTAAATCCAACACAGCCGCCATTCAAGGGTCTTTGAGTGACTAGAGCTTGTGGTTCTGCTTCTTGGAGGTCCCAAAGTCCTGGACAACTGTGGCACTTGCTGACTCAGGCTTGGTTTCACGTCACTGTTTTTGTGTTCTATTACAGCTTCAAAAGGCCTCTTGGATGCTGCTCACTTCTGCTACCTGATGGCTCAGGTTGGATTTGGCGTGTACACAAAGAAATCAGCCAAGCTGGTGCTGATTGGCTCAAATCACAGGTGTGTGTGCCATTATGTTCCATTGTTGACCTCACCTGCAAATGCTCCCTCCCTCTGGGTACTAAAATCATACCATTCTAGAGCTGGGTCTTGGAAGAATTCTAGTCCAACCCAGTGTATAATTAATCTGTGGAAATCTTTGTAGCGGCCCCTTTAAAAGGGGTTTGGACAGATTTATGGAGGAAAAGTCCATCATGGGTTACAAGCCATGCAATGCAGTAGCCAGTGACTGGTTACTGTATGCAATCCCCGGGTTTTAGAGGAAGCCAGGAGTGGCAACAGGATGTAGGTCTCTTGTTGTCTTCTGTGCCCCGAGAGGCATCTGGTCAGCTACTGTGAGATACAGGAGGCTGGACTAGATGAACCAGCAGAACTGGTGCTCTTATGGAACAGGAGAACCAAACAAAGAACTAAATGTAAAGACAAGACAAGTGAGAGGGACGGAAAGAAATGGGCCTGCAGAAAAGGTGATCAGGGAGGATGAAGACCTAGTGGGATGACCTTGAAGTCCTACTATGGGGAAGGACAATCAAATCTGATTTGGTAGGCATCACAGAACATAGGACTGGAAAGGCAGAACTTATTCTCAAGGGATAGACCCGAGAGAAGGGGGGCTTGCTTATAGGTAAAGAATATATACAACCTACAGAGAAATCTCGGAATCTGAGCATGGAAACCAGATGGTAATCATGGGTAAGAATAAAAGGAGAGTAGAATAAGCACAATTCTGTTGTGGGAGGCTATTGCGGACCATTGGACTGAGCTTGAAGTCATGGGCTTCTCTAAAACAGAGCAGCCAGGAGTCTGTGAGCCAAGCCCCAGTGGGGTTGGGGGGTGTTGGGGGGTTTCCCCCCTTTTCTGACATCTGGATTTCTCACTCTGCTAAGAGCGGAAGGTGCAATAGATTCTTGTTTTGCCTCACGGACATCATCATTCAGAAGGTAGAGAAAGGAATGGGGGGGGGGGCTTTTGTATGCTGCTAATATGTACTGGGGGGAAAAAACCAGCAGGGAGGCAAAGATGGGGTATAAAGACATAAAAATAAGCAAGAGATGTAAGTGGGTGCCCATTGACTCCCAAGATGTCAAGCGCTTCTAGGATGTGCTTTTCCAGTGCGCTCAGAGTGCATGTGCCATCAGTGATGGAGTTGGCCCCTGGACCAGTTCTGACCCCACTGAGGACTCTTGCTTGGCTCACCCAGTTTCCAGCCCTGAAGTAAAAGGGAGATGGTAGCAATAACACCTGCTGACTGCCTGAGTCACATGGACTGGACCCGGGGTCCTGTTTACCTGCCCACCCAAGTTCCTGCTTGCAGGGTTCCTTGAACTAAGAGTCGCTGCTGAGTGTTGGAAGGTGTCTGTGTCTCTCCCAAGGGATACAGATGAGTCTTCTCTTCTGTCCTCCCAGCTTGCCCTTTGCCAAGTTCGCCACCAACGAAGCAATCAGAAGGACGGAGGCCTACGAGTATGCCCAGTCGCTGGGGAACCAGCCATGTGCTTTGCCCAATTTCCAGGTTTGGGTCTCCTTGGTCTGATGGTTTCTGCTCTGTTCCTTGTTAAACCCAGCAAAGCTGGCACTGGCGGCAGATGGGCAGCCTTTGCCACAGATTAGCTTGCAGCCTGCAACAAAACCCGAGCCCTGGAACAGTCTAGAATGCTCATAGCTGGTTGTGACCCCAAAGCGGCACGGGTTTCTTGGAGGTGGGAGTGTGGCTGTGGCCGACTCCTGTGCCTGGAAGTGCCTTGTGTTGTGGAAAGGGGGGGGCTTGTCTTTTGATTCCCCCGGCCACATTCTGGCACTGGGGGGAAGGCAGCAGTGAAAGGGGGGGAGAGTTTTGACTGGAGTGCTCTCTGTGGCCCTGAACCATGTGGCAGGGTACTGGTGGCTGTCAGTCTCCACGTGTTTGGAGCTGCCTGTGACTGGCATTTACTCAGGCTGTCTGGGTGCCTTTGCTGTATCCTGCTCCTAAACAACCTTCCCTCTGCTGAAACTCTCCAGGTTTTCAAGTTCATCTATGCCTGCCGGCTGGCCGAAGTAGGCCTTGCTGCCCAAGCATTCCATTACTGTGAAGTGATCTGCAGAACCATCCTCCAAAATCCCTTTTGCTATTCCCCTGTGCTCATCGGCCAGCTGATTCAGGTACAGTGGCAGCCAGAGAAACCTGCCCAGCAGCCCCGGAGTCCTATATGAGCTCTGTTCTTACGCCATACATTCTCTTTTTGCGTCCCATGCTCTGTTTCACAGATGTCCTCTCAACTGCGGCTCTTTGACCCTCAGTTAAAAGAGAAACCAGAGCAGGAATTATTTATTGAACCCAATTGGTTGATCCAGCTTCGGAACCTAGACGGACAAATCAAGGTGAGTGTGTCCTCCTCCCTGAGACTAGCAAAGTCCTCCAAAAGATCTTTACTTGGAAGAAGGCCCCATTGAGCTCAGTGGGGGCATATGCTTTATCAAGTGAGCTCAGGCTAGAGTCCTAAGGTACATCTGTTGAGAAATACAGTAGGCCCTCAGTATCTGTAGGAGATCTGTTCCCAGACCCCCTGCAGGTACTGATTTCCAGGGATCCATGGAGAGGGCCTCAGTCCTGCCTGGGTGGTCCTGTCAAGCCTTCCAGCTGCAGACTTGGCACCTGCGGATGCTGAACCCACAGATAAGGTGGGCCCACTGTACAAACTTTGGAAAACATAACTAGAGCTCTGCTGGATCAGGCCAAAGCGGCCTATCAGAGTGGCACGTGTTCCCGAGAAAAGCCCTCAAGCAAGAGACGAAGGCAGTTGCCCTCTTCCTTCATGATCTGCAGCTGAGCTGAGAAGTTGACACCATTAATCATCATCAGTAGGCCACAAGCATCTGAAATCCATCTAAGCTGGTGGCCAGTGCCGTGTCTTGTGGCAACCTGTAGATGATTCTTGAACCCAGATCGTTGTCGCTTGTGTTGTTCTCACTACAGGAGGGCTCAGTAGCTTACAACACGGGCAGGTCCAGTCCCCAACAATACGTCTGCAGCACACCAAGCTCGGAGCTGGAACACATTGGTCAAAATGACGGCATGGGAACTGGCCAGGAGATGAACTCAGGCACCGACAACCCGCTGTTGGCCCCCCTGCTGCCCATGCAGAGTGTCCAGCTGATGCCTTCAGGTGGGGGTTCCTCTTTCCCTGGTCGTGTGCAAGGGAGGTGGTGGGAGTAAACATCTCTGGGGCAGACGCAGCATTTGCCACATGGGATGTGGGAAAGTGCTCTTTTTCCTGGGGATTCTGCATGTGGAGTTTAAGGCTTTGCCTTTGGAAAGGATCTGGCTTACCCTTTGGTTTGTTTATTTACCCTGCTTTTGCAACCAAAGCAGCTTACAGAGTCATAAAATCCCTTTTAAAGCTTTAATTTACAATATAAACATGAAAATATCCTTAAAAATGAAAACATCCTTAAAATATCCCAGTAAAATATCAAAGCAGCAGCAGTCACTCTCAGGAAAGGGCAAAGCTTATGCATGAATTAGCATGGCAATATCTTCATAAAACCCCCAGATGTCCAATATTCCAACCATGTATTCAGAAGGCTAGTCTGAAAAGAAATGTCTTTAGGCCCTGCTGGAAAGCCTCTAAGGAGGGAGCAGTTTGTAAACTGAGAGGGAGGAAGTTCCATAAGGTTGGTGCTGCTACTGAGAAGGCCCTGTTTTCTTGCCGCCGCCCCTCTCACCTCCACAGGTGATGGCACCTGTAAGAGAGCCTTCTCCAATGACCAGAAGGGACAAGCTGGATTGTACAAAGGAAGTCAGTCTCAAGTACATGCAGGGTTTTAAAGATCAAAACTGGCACCAGCAAAGTAGCTGTCTGAACAGACCACAGCAGAGTCCGCCCTTGCAGATGTCGAGGCCAAGTGATGGAGGCTGTACTGGGCTGTGTCGACATCTCCTCTGTTGGCACTTGCTTCAGCCCCACTTCTTATCACCTGAACTGACCCTCACAAATGGTAGTTCAGGGACGGGGTGGTTGAGAGCGGAAGGCTCTTTGAGTGGCAGTGTCTCAGTCTAGGCTCTTACGTGTTGTGTGTCCCCAGCATCTTGGACGTGATGTACAAAAGTGATCTTTTTGTCCTCCAGCTCCTCCGACCATCCTCAACAGCTCCACTGCCATGCTGCCGTCTTCCCAACCAGAGCCTGCAGGTGGCACTGTGCCGTTCTACCCTGTGGCTCCGTCCTCTATGGGTCCAGGGCCTGGTTTTCCATACCCCCCTGGAGCTGAGCAGGCCCCTGTATACCTGGGTGCAGCAGTGGCCCCAGCAGGCCTGCCAACTCAGCCAAATGAGCTTCAGCCACAGGAGCAGATCAGCCAGGAAGCAGGTTTGTTCCTTCAAGCAGAACTGAGGGATGCTTATCAGGTGGGGTGTCTGGGGAGATGCAGCTGGGTGAACAACCTCTGAGCTGATGAGAAGAGGCTGGGAGTAGTCATTTGTACCCAGATATTTCTGCTCCCCTGTTCTCTGAAGCCCAGCTGTCGTCAGCTGGGCAGGCTTCCTGTTTTTCTCAGATGGGCTGTCAGTGAAATGAAATTGGGAGCATTTGATTTGTTGTGACTGGCTCAAGTCTCCGCTGTTTAGTTGTATTACGGAACGTATCTCCTCTCGTTTCTGAACAGTGGAATGTGTCCCCTTCTGTCTCGCAGGGGGTGCCCCTCAGGATTCTCCAGGCTGGAAAGCTGTGCCTGAGGCCCAAGAGGAGGACTTCTATGGCAAGATGGCTAGCATGGTACCTGGCTCTGGCCCTTTCTTTTCCTAGGCCTTGTTGCACAGCCCAGTTTTGCCCAAGTTTTTGACCCATTTCAAAACGTCCACCCCCACCAGCCCCATAGGTTCCTGGCTTAGCTTTGTGGGAGTCCAGCAGCTCCTCCAAGTCCAGGCCTCGGGGTCCCATCTAGGAATTGTGTGCGTGCAGCAGGCAGACCTGTTGGTGCTTAGCGGCCACTTCGATGCAGCTGAGTTGCACATGCAGGATGGTCTGTGATGCCGCACACATCCTATGAACACCCCCAGGCTTCATATGGATACATGCAGGTGAGAGAGGGGGAACGCTCGCACGGCTGGGCCTCCTTTGTTGGTCCAAGTTGTGTGGGTTCCAGTTCCTGGACCCAAAGGGCAGTCCTTGCCACTACGTTGTGCATCAAGAGGCCAAACGCACAATGTGCGGAGACGGCAGGATTGGGAATGATCCTGATTCCTCCCCTGCCTTGTTGAGTCCAGCCTGGTGAGCCTGACCCCACCCCACTGTTACAGAGTTGGCTGAGCCACCTGTTCACCTCTGGCTTTGTGTCCAACCAGGGCCCCGGCCGGCGATCCAGATCCGCCTCCCAGTCTTCAGCCCACACGGTATGCCACAAATGAATTTGCTCTCCCTGTAAATCACCTCCGTTTCAACCTCTCTTAATTAATGCCTTTGCATCTCCCCTACGATCATCGCTTTACTTCCCCCCCACCCTGCACTCCTGCCTTTTGGCACTTTCTGCAAACGAGTCAACAGAGGTTCCTTGGTTGCTTGCCGTGACAGGGCTACGGGCAGCGATCTCGGACCACCTCAGAGTCCTCTGTGCATTCTGTAGGGCGTGAGAGACAGACCTTGGCAGCCAAGCAGCCCTCTCCGCCCCCACCTGCCATCCCGGAAGGAAAGGAGACCAAAAAAGCCGCTAGAAAGGAGCAAGTGCCCCGGAAGGTAGGTCCACTTCTGCTTCTTGTCTCCTTGCACCTCCCATGGGGGGCTGGGCAGGGGAGGCAAGAAGTAGTGATGCCTGTTCAGCTTTCCAGTGGTTGCTTTTGAGTGAAAGTCTGCCCCGTACTCTGTGCCACACCCAAGGACTCCTCCTAGGTCATGCGGAGGAATAGCCATGCAGGCCTTGCCTTGGGATCGCCCGATGGCTGGTGTTTGGCTATGTGAAAATGCTGTCCTTGAGCGGTAATGCTGAATGTTGGCGTTGTGAGCCTTGTTTCTCTGGAGGCATCCAGTTGATGCTGGTTATCGCCTTCCTGGTCCCTTCTCACTTGTGTGTCAGCTGTGGGTCTGTTCAGGAGACCAAGAGGAGGAGGCACGGCAGCTTGGTGGGTAAAACCCTGCGTTGTATGCAAAAGGTATGGCGGGCCTCTGAGCCTGACAGTCATGGGTGAGAGAGTGCACTCAAGTTCCAGCACCCTTGTCCTCCCTAGCAGAGCTGCCAAACCTGGCCTAGGAGCAGGAGCTGTTGACCTCACAGCTCCCTGCTTCACACTGACTGCCTCTCATCCCTGGCCTCCCTGTTTTCTGGAGCAAGCCCGCCCCCTTTGGCCCCTCCCCTTCCTCCAGGTGGGGCAGAAAAGGCCTTTCCTGTTCCTGGCTTGTTTCCTGTAGTGTTCCTTGTGGGCCCTGCTAGCCCCCTCTGGCTGGCTGAGGTGAGCCACCCTGCTTTGCCCCCTTCAAGGGCAGTGAAGCCTCCCCACCCTGGGCATGGGGTGCCTGCTCCCGGGTAAGTCGGGGGTCAGGGCATCTGGGAGGGGCCCCGACAAGAACTAAAAGAAGATCACGGGGTAATCAGGGTGCAGAGTGATGGAGTCAGGCAACCATCTGAATCGGCTGATGCCATCCCACCATGAGAATGATTTCTGCCAGTTGTCATGGCCAAGATTGGGCCTCGTTGGCTGGGAGGCCACTTCCTGTGCTCACACCACTCCGGGTCCCCCAACATTCCTCCGCCTACATTGTATCCCTCTGCAGTGTCATGGCTGGCCATTCCCTTTCCGAGGTGCTTTTCCTCCAACTGTCAAGACATTTGTGTCAATGCCAACAGTGTTATGTATTACGTATTTTGTCTTGTATATGATGTCTCAAAAAAGACATCGTGGAGATGGAAAAGGTGCAAAAGAGAGCAACTAAGATGATTACTGGGCTGGGGCACCTTCCTTATGAGGAAAGGCTACGGCGTTTGGGCCTCTTCAGCCTAGAAAAGAGACGCCTGAGGGGGGACATGATTGAGACACACAAAATTATGCAGGGGATGGACAGAGTGGATAGGAAGATGCTCTTTACACTCTCACATAACACCAGAACCAGGGGACATCCACTAAAATTGAGTGCTGGGAGAGTTAGGACAGACTAAAGAAAATATTTCTTTACTCAGCGTGTGGTTGGTCTGTGGAACTCCTTGCCACAGGATGTGGTGTTGGCGTCTGGCCTGGACGCCTTTAAAAGGGGATTGGACACGTTTCTGGAGGAAATACCCATTACGGGTTACAAGCCATGCTGTGTATGTGCAACCTCCTGATTTTAGAACTGGGCTATGTCCGAATGCCAAATGCAAGGGAGGGCACCAGGATGAGGTCTCTTGTTATCTGATGTGCTCCCTGGGGCATTTGGTGGGCCGCTGTGAGATACAGGAAGCTGGACTAGATGGGCCTATGGCCTGATCCAGTGGGACTGTTCTTATGTTCTTAACTACAATTCCCAGGAAGCCTTGCAGGTCTCTTGTTCTCTGGTGTGCTCCCTGGGGCATTTGGTGGGCCGCTGTGAGATACAGGAAGCTGGACTAGATGGGCCTATGGGCTGATCCAGTGGGGCTGTTCTTATGTTCTTAACTACAATTCCCAGGAAGCCTTGCAGGTCTCTTGTTCTCTGGTGTGCTCCCTGGGGCATTTGGTGGGCCGCTGTGAGATACAGGAAGCTGGACTAGATGGGCCTAGGGCCTGATCCAGTGGGACTGTTCTTATGTTCTTAACTACAATTCCCAGGAAGCCTTGCAGGTCTCTTGTTCTCTGGTGTGCTCCCTGGGGCATTTGGTGGGCCGCTGTGAGATACAGGAAGCTGGACTAGATGGGCCTAGGGCCTGATCCAGTTGGGCTGTTCTTATGACCCCTCTAGTTCTACACCATTCTGGAACACCTGTGACGTTTGAAAGTGTACTTTTTCCCTTTCAGGGCATACTGAGTTGTCCCCTTTGCCACCTGCCATTTCAGCTTGCTGGAAGTCCCCCCTCCCTACACACGACAGTAGCCAAGGGATCAACATCCACACCCTCTCCCTGCTTTTTGACTTTACTTGTGCAGGGAGGGCCTTTTTGTCACTGCCGAAGCTCAGAAACCACCTAAAGTGGGTGTGCCTTTTGCTGATGTCGCAAGCAGGCATGTGACAAAAGTAAGCTGATGGCTGTGTCTGTGTCCTCAGAGCGGTGCCTCGTGGTTTGACTGGCTAAGGAGGAGAGGCAAGAGCGAAGCTCACCTCCCCGATGACAAGAACAAGTCCGTAAGTGCTTTGGACCCCTTCCTGTGGCATTTGCCTAGGCTTGGGTGCCCCTGGTCTTTGTGAGCAGCTCTTTGCTTTCCTTCAGCTTGTCACTGAGGCATGGTGGGTGCACTTTGGTATTCTTAAAACAAAAACGCCGGCCAACTAGATGTGGTGGGGGCCTTTGTGCTGAACCTGCAGTGCATCCTCCCTCTGTACCTGCTGTGTTTACTTAGATTGTCTGGGATGGACAGAAGCAGCGGTGGGTCAACCTGGATGAGCCAGAAGAAGAGGTAAGTGGTCTGCCGAGCTTGGGTTTCAGCTGCCATCATTCAAGACATTCAGCAGAAAAGCTGACTTTAAGCCTATGTGTGGATTTGGGTGGGTTGCCAACGTGTGCACACGCACCCCACACTCTCTCCCAGGCCCTCTACCCCTTGCTTCCAAATGCTCCGGCCTCCTGCCTGGCATGGAAAACCTGTCTCCGCAGCCTCTGGAGTGCCACCTTCCAGCACCAGCAGTTGTTTGAAGCTGTTACCTTTTCCTGTCCCTCACCACCACCTGCCTCATGGCTGCCTCCAGGATAGCTCTGGGTTCACTGCCTCAGGAGCCTGCGAGGCTTGGTGGCCCTCACAGGAGGCCGTGAGGTGGAGTTCAGTTCAGGAGAACATTGTAGGTGGAGAGGCTGGACCAGTCCCACTGGAGCTGGTGCGAGATCCCCGCCAGGTGAGTCCCACCCAGAGCAGAGCGTGGCCGGAGTCGAAGAGCTTTGAGGCGAGGGCCAGCCAAGAAGCCTCGCGCCAAGTGCCTGTGTCACTCCCCTGCAGAGCAAGCCGCCACCTCCACCTCCCATGGGCTTTCCTCAAGTTCCTCAGGCAGCTGCGTCCTCAGGGTCAGGCGCTCCTCCTGCGGCTCCCGTCAACATGTTCTCCAGGAGAGCAGGTAAACACATGCTGCCAGGCTCATTTGGAGCTGCAGAAGGGTGCAGAAGAAGGCCACCTGCTGCTGAGGCAGGGCACAGCCCCTTTGCTTGCTGCAGAGCAGCTCCTCAGTGATTCCAGGTGGTTGGCAACACGCTGTTGTGCAGGCACCTTAGAGGGAATATTGTTCGCAGAGAATGTGGAGAATTACCTCTGGGGCTTTCTGCATGCAGAATAGGCACCTGCCAAGCAAAGGCCCAGTGACTGTTCTTTCCTCGATTGAGAGGTGATAATCCACTTGTGTCCAGGGCTGTGGACTCACCTCTGCCATAGTCTTCCCTGTGTAGTAATACAGACCTCTGCCTTTTTGGGAAGGTGGGGAGCTTGACCATAACTGACCTAGGGCGCAATCCTAACCCTTGTGTCAGTGTTTTCCAGCGCTGACATAAGGGCAGTGCAGCTCTGAAGGAAGGGAACAAACGTTCCCTCACTTTGAGGAGGCCTCCGTGAGTGACACCCAACTGCAGGATGCAGCACACGTCCCGTTGGCACCGCTATGCCAGTGCTGGGAAGCACTGACGTAAGGGGTTAGGATTGCGCCCCTAGTGAAATTGCTTGGGTCCCAGGCCTGGAATGCTGCCTCTCTGTTTCATAAGAAATATATTGGCAAGGGGCTTTTTGTCTGATGCCAAGTACCATAAAACACCAGGCAGTATGCAGATCTTGCCATCCTGACTGCAGCAGTCGGGGGGGGTGAGCTTGTTCTTGCCTTCTGGCTACTTTCCTTCCTCCGAAAGGTAGCAGGAACCTGTTTTAAGCATCCACCACAATCTGACCTTCTTTCCTTCACCCTTATTTGTATCTCTGCAGCTGGGAGCAGAGCTCGCTATGTGGACATCCTAAACCCAAGTGGAACCAAGTCACCGGAGGCGGTCCCTGCCCCATCAGAACTCTTTGCCCCACTTGCCCCGATGCCCATCCCAGCAAACCTGCTGGTACCAAACTCAGGTGAGTAGAACCAGAGGAAAGAGGATGGAGGGGGAGATGCCAGTCTTCAGAGAGCTTCCTCTTTGCTTTCTCTTTTCAGTTTGCATTATTGGTACTTCATCCTTTTGCATGGGGGGGGGGGGGGGGCCTGAAGAAATTTTTAGGTCTGGTGTTGCTTGGATTGTTCTGTGCAGAAAAAATAAAAAATATTTGTCTTGTTCAGTTGACATGTAGAAGTTGTGAGTTTCTCTTTTTTTTTACTTATCTAAGTACAAATTTTGATCATTTAAGAAAAAAAAAGAGGATTTTGACAGACTATAGTTTCCAAGCAAACGGTGGGAGTCTCTCTAAGCAGAACAGTTTTTCTCTTCCCTGTGTGTGCACACAACAGACATCCTGGTGTGCAGCACCACTGAGACCACACACTTGGGTGTGCTCTGGCTGGGAGGGGTGTAAGGCTGGTTTTTGTTTGCTAAGCTTCTGATCCCTTCTTGCAGTTGCGGAGGAGCAGCAGCCCTTGGAAGGCAAGGTGGCAGAAGACCAGGTGGCCCCAGGAAACCAACCCGTCCCCGAGACGGCTGCTGAACTTCCACCAGTAAGATCTTCCTGGGTGGCATCTTTGGAGACTACAGAATCCCTGGCAAAGCTTTGCGCAGACATGGCCTATAGAACAAGATCTTGTTGGCTAATGGATCTTGAGTTGTGAGGGGGATCCGCTGCAAGACCCTCCCCCTCTGTGGATAGCAAATTCTGCAGATAACGAACTCCACAACTGGAGGGCCTCAGAGGACCCCTGGACAATACTTCTGTCGAGTCCTGGGGTCCCACAGATAAGGAGTGTTTTCATTCTAGCAAATGTGTCTTGCTCCTTACCTTTTTCAGTAGTTGCATCCACACAGACTTGGGCCTCTGCTTTGTCCTACCATCTGACTGAAAACTTACAATCTCTCCTTCTTTCCACTAGAACTTGAATTCTGCCAAGTTTCCGCCTGGCTCCGAGTTCCCTCCATCCAACCCGGATGGCTCCCAGTCTGGAGAGGTGGGTCTGACTTGCTGAGTGGGCGCTCAGGACTTCTGTAGGCATATCCTGAAACCCTCCAATGTTGCTTTCTTAACTCTTGCAGTCTGAAACAGCAGGTCTTGGCTCAGGAGCTTATGACCACACTTGTGGGGCAAATAATCAGCCCCTCCACAACCAGGACCAGAGGTGGGGGTCCCAGAGGGTGGATATTGGCCAGGCCTGTGTTAGTGTCTTACAGCTGGGAATCGAGTTCTGCAGACCATTTTAGACAGGGGTGTCAAACATAAGGCCCGGGGGCCGGATGCGGCCCACGGAAGCTTTTCATCCGGCCCTCAGGCTCTCAGCTGCTGAGCAGTGCTGAGGTGTTACTGCTGAAAGCACACTCCACTTGAAAATTGGGCTGTCCCATATCTTGAAATATGATAAAGATTTATCTATTTTCTCTTCTGTCATTTGCAGCTAATGAATTCCTAAGAGAAAAAGTGCTTATTTTTGGTTCTAATCTGTTTATTGTCGATACTTTCTGCCTAAACAACATCAGTTCTGGCCCTCAGCAGGCCTCATGAATGCCATTCGGCCCTCGGTATGAAACGAGTTTGACACCCCTGATTTTAGATGTTCATACGAAGGGCCCAAAGGAGGCATTCTGAGCAGGGCTTCTCTTTCCTTCTGCGCATGCATTTGATTTAGCTTGTGTTGAGGTCTTGCCGTGATAACCCTGAATTAATCCATGCTAGATCAGCCAGCAGCTTCCAGCTGCATCCCTCTAATCCAGGAAGCCCTCCTTTGATTTGAGCTAATGTGCGTTTTGCCAGTTGGAGCAAAGTTCTGTCTTTGGCGCCAGAGGCTTTCTTTTTTTAGAACAACCAAAACCAGACTAGGAGAACTGAGCCTGAGGCGGTGGTCTGCATGATGGACGTTGATTCCTCTCTTTGTCCGTGTTGTGTGTGTTTTGCTGTTTTGTAGCTTTCGCGCTCTAGTTCAATGAGTTCATTGTCACGCGAAGTAAGCCAGCATTTCCATCAGGTACATTTGGCTGGCCGTTCTCACCTACACTGACTGTCCCGTTTGAAAAATTCTGCTCCTTCCCTCCCTGTCCCCCTCCCATCTTTTTAATTTTGGCTCAGTCCCTTCACTCTTCCCCCCTCAGTCTTCTCCCGCCTTCCTTTCACGGGTCTAACATGGGGCCATAAAGATGAAGAGTTCCTTCTCGCCCTTGGAGGGGCCTCCGAGAATTGCCATGGACGCAGCTGGCAGCTTCTGTCTTCTAGTCAGAAGTGAAATGGAGTCAGTTCTCATTGCACATCCCAGAATTGGCCCCGGCCTTTTCCCCCGGTCCCTGAGCAGAGAAACAGAGCGCTTCATCTTTTTGAGGGCTGCCATGTTGATCCCCTTCAAGCAGGGAGACCCACCGCTAGTCGTGGTGTTCTCAAACAAGGCATGAGGCTTACTAATGCAGTCGGGAGGCAGCTGATCCCCGACTTTAACTGGTTTGCTGCTGTCCACGCATGGCTGAAGGGGTTTCTCCTGCCCGCAAACAAGCGGCTTCAGGCTTGTGCATGTGCTTTTGTTTGACCACCTCCTGTGGTGTGGCGGTTGGGAGCACAGAAGCTTCCCAACATGTTGGGGACACCTGGATTGGTGGGCTCTGTTTTTGCATTGGTGTCACAGTCTGCTGCTCCGTGCCAAGTTGGGGGCACCAGTGGTGTTGTGCAGTTTCTCCCTGGGTGTGTTGAGTGTACAAAAGCAGCTTTGCAAGACACATTCTGGAGTCTCTCTAGTGCCTAATGGAAAATTCTCTCCTTTTTAGCTGTCCTCCGAAGGTCCCCCCGCAGGAACTGTCCAGTTTTACAACCCTTCTCAGTTCGCCCAGGTAATGATCCTTATGCTGTTCATCTTTGCCTTCACCTCTATCCCTGTTGGTCAGACAGGAGATCTGAGGACTTGTACCAGCAAGTGGCTTCAAGCCAGGACTTGCTTCAAAGTCCAGATCCACTTCATTGAAATCTCACCTCAGCACACTTGAAATGTTCTTGCACAAGTGCCTCTGCCGGGTGGAAATTTCGCCTTGATTTGTCTCGGGAAGCTCCAGTGCTTTCCGTTTGCGCTTTCTGGGTATGGAATCGATGGAAAGTGTCCCTGTAAACTTGATGCCAGAAGGCTGTGTTTTGTATGCAGGTGTGTGTTTTTTTCCTTTTGCGTGGGGGGAAATGGACTCAGCCACAAGGTGCGTGAACTGGCCTTTCTTCTTGTATCTTTTTCAGCATGCAGCAGCTCCTGGAAGCACAAGATTGGGCAGAATTGGACAGAGAAAATACCCCACCTTGAAATAGTACCTTGCTATCTGGGCTGCCACATATGGATTTGCAAGGAATGACTCAAGGCCCCACAGCACACCGAATCCTCTCGCCTGCTGAGAGGACAACCGGTTTGTGTGTGTGTTCCACTGAGGCCTCATGGCTTACAAAAATTACCAAACCCCCCCTCCCCTTCCCCTCCCCGTTAGGTGAAAACTGGTTGGAAGTTCTGACTTTGGAAGGACTGCAGAAGGACGAACCAGCAGGAGCTCCGAGAATCGGATGGGAAGCGGGGAGGGGGGTGGACAGCCCTTCCCTTCGTCTGGCTCACTTCGGTTCGCAGTCTCTTCAGTGATTTGTGAATTTGTTAAACACAACAGCCTTTTCGTCACACGTCGCCCATCAACACAACGGTTTGTGGCCTTTCAAGAAGTGGGGCGCAATTTTTATGCATATATAAACCACCAGCTGGGTTTAGTCCTGATCCGGAAGCATTGAGAGAGATGGCTGGGATTCTGTTCACACTTGACCTTTCCTTCCCCCCCCCCATCACCTTGGGGAAGGAAGCATAGCTCATCCAAATAAACAGACACACCAGTGAATGAAATAAAGAAAGAAAACTGTGATTTGTAATCTAAGGTTTCATTGCAAGTGGGTTTCCTTTAGTCTGTATGTAGTTTGTGTTAAGCTCCTTGTCAAGCTGACTGTATAGTCCGAGAAGCAGTGCTTTTTTATAGTGTGGGTGAGGGCTGTCCCTTTTCTGGCAAGTCCTCGAAGTGCAATATGACTGTCCTGCTTTCTCTCAAACTCCCGCAAACTCAACATGAAGTTGGGCACAGCTCGCCAGGATCTTGTGGGGCTGGGTTATTTAAAGTGTTTTGTGGGGGTCTTTTTCCACTCTTCTGTCTTAAGCTGTTTCCCTTATCAGGATGACTGAGGTCTGTCTTAGCTAACAAATTGCACCTTGACTGAATTATAAGTGGCGCTGGAATTGGCTCGCCTCTCCTGGGATGGGCCCGCAACTGGTTTGCATTGTGCAGGAAATTGGCCAAGCCTTCATGGTGGCAGATAACATTCACCTCCACTTTTAAAAAGCTTGGACCATCCAACAAGAGGAGGCGAAATGGTTTTAATGGTTCAGGTTTGCTCTGGGAAGCCCACTCCCAGGACTACCAGTAGGGCTTGTGTATTGGAAGAACGCTGACGCGGATTTATCAGTGTCGACCCGGGACTCTCTTTGTGGATCTGCTCCACACATCTGGGACGTGGAAAGCCTTAAATCTGTTACAAATGGGTTGTTTGTGCTTTGGAAGGAATCATTCTGATGGCGTGTGACTTCTCCGTCACCCAGCCTTCTCATGTTTTTTCTTCTACTGCGTGCTTCTCTCTCTCTCTCTCTCTCGTTCCATGTAGACTGCCAAACATGTTTCAGTTCAAGGAGGCTTCCTCGGAGCAGAGAGCCACTCTCTGTCCTGAATGTTAGAATTACACTGTAAATTCTTTAAATAAACTATTTTGCGCTCTGGAGCACTTTTCACATTTTCCTTGGCTTGTCCTTATTGGGATAGCAGGCTCCTTTAATTCGAAGGAGGGACTGTGGGGTGGGGGCAGGGAATTAATATAGTTGAACTTCTTGTTAATTACGTCACCAATTACGTTAAATATAGGAATCGGGCAAACCTGATACAAACCTGTTAGTATGTCATGATAGTCCTGACTTTGGTTTTTAGACTTGTCCTTTCAGGCAGCTGAAAATGGATGAGTTTTGAGTTCAGGTGCTTCACATGCATGCCTTGGGCCATGACTGGAATAGATCTTTCCTCTGCTCCAGAATAATCCCCCTGTAGTCTTTCAGCTGTGGATTTTTCCCCCTTTTCCTCACCTGTGCAGTGTCTTGGCCACCGGTTCCGCATGTCAAGGAGGGTATTGCAGTCAAGCCCATGACTCATGGGCATTCAGTCCGGGCACATGCGGGGGGGGGGGGGAGTTGAATTTGCTGTCTTCCCTTTGGACAGGTTTCAGGCAAAATATGCAAATTAGCTATTATCTCTTGACCACACTGGCTGATTTGTTGGTAATGCGGATATAGTTGTAAGGTTTTTAAGATTTTATTTTAAACATGAACGTTGACTACAGTGACTTTGCAAAGGCAGCTGTGGGGCAGGAGCCACATTTCAGAGTGCGTGTGTTTCGTGAACATCCCATGGGTAACAATTTCCATGGATAATCAAATCCTTGCAGGATTTTCCGGGTGCCTTTCAGAAGGCTAGGAGGACATGTACTGCCTCTCTTGCCTCAAAGGACAACCTGCACAAGACCGGAAGGCATTTACTGCCCCCAAAACACCAGTACAGGAGCAACAGTATCTTGAGACAACAGTCTTCAGTGAGGTGTGGGTTGGCTGAACAAGGTAGTGAGTAGCCAGCGGGTGCCAGGGCTAGCCGAACACGGACAGAGCAGAGTGGGGACATGGACAGTGTCCATTCAGCAGCTATCATCTTGTGTGTGAGGCACTTACAGCTATGCAGTTGCTTCCCCCCCCAAACATCAAAAGATCCCTACTATCCAAAGGTCCACTGTGTCCAGCTTCCTGCATCTCATAGTACCCCACAGGGGAGCACACAAGACCATAAAAGACCTGCATCTTGGTGCCCTCTGGCATTCTGAGGTAGCCCAAGATCTTCTAAAACCAGGAGGCTACACACAGTCACCCTGACTGGTCATCTGTGATGGATTTTCCCTCCCTCATTCATTCTGTCCAGTTCCCTTTTAAAGGCACTGAGGTCAGAAGCCATCACTGCATTCTGGGGCAGGACGTTCCACAAGCTAACTGCATGTTGAGTAAAGAAAAATTTTTGTTCTGATTCGCTTGCCACTCAGTTCGAGGGGCTGTCCCCTGGTTCCGGTAGTGTGAGAGGGAAGACAACATCCCTATACAGTGGGGAGGGGGCCTGTGGCCATGCCAGGGTCAAGCCCAGTGGGGGGGCAGCAGTGGGGGGGCTGTGGCTGTGCAGGGCTAACCCTCCTGGCAGGAGGGAGTGGGGGGGCGCCGTGGCCGTGTAGGGTCAAGCCCTCCTGGGGGGCAGCAACTATCCTCATATAGACTGGGTCAATTGTTCTGGTCATGATAAGCAGACCGGATTTCTTGACGTGCTAAATGACTGTGCCTTAGAGCAGCTAGTCACGGAGCCCACCAGAGGGCAGGTGACTCTGGATTTAATATTGTGCGGTACACAGGACCTGGTTAGAGATGTAAATGTTACTGAGCCATTGGGGAACAGGGATCATGCTGCGATCCATTTTCACATGCACTTTGGGGGAAGAATACCAGGCAAATCTCTAACAAAAACCCTTGACTTCCGACGGGCGGACTTCCCTCAAATGAGGAGGCTGGTTAGAAGGAGGTTGAAAGGGAGGGTAAAAAGAGTCCAGTCTCTCCAGAGTGCATGGAGGCTGCTTAAAACAACAGTAATAGAGGCCCAGCAGATGTGTATACCGCAAAGAAAGAAGGGTTCCACTAAATCCAGGAGGGTGCCCGCATGGCTAACCAGGTTAGAGAGGCTGTGAAGGGCAAGGAAGCTTCCTTCCATAAATGGAAGTCTTGCCCTAATGAGGAGAATAAAAAGGAACATAAACTGTGGCAAAAGAAATGTAAGAAGGCGATACGGGAGGCCAAGCGAGACTATGAGGAACGCATGGCCAGCAACATTAAGGGGAATAATAAAAGCTTCAAATATGTTAGAAGCAGGAAACCCGCCAGAGAAGCGGTTGGCCCTCTAGATGGGGAGGGAGGGAAAGGGGAGATAAAAGGAGACTTAGAGATGGCAGAGAAATTAAATGAGTTCTTTGCATCTGTCTTCACGGCAGAAGACCTCGGGCAGATACCGCTGCCCGAACGGCCCCTCCTGACCGAGGAGTTAAGTCAGATAGAGGTTAAAAGAGATGTTTCAGACCTCATTGATAAATTAAAGATAAATAAGTCACCGGGCCCTGATGGCATCCACCCAAGAGTTATTAAGGAATTGAAGAATGAAGTTGCAGATCTCTTGACTAAGATATGCAACTTGTCCCTCAAAATGGCCACGGTACCAGAAGATTGGAGGATAGCAAATGTCACGCCTATCTTTAAAAAGGGAAAGAGGGGGGACCCGGGAAACTATAGGCCGGTCAGCCTAACATCCATACCGGGTAAGATGGTGGAATGCCTCGTCAAAGATAGGATCTCAAAACACGTAGAGGAACAGGCCTTGCTGAGGGAGAATCAGCCTGGCTTCTGTAAGGGTAAGTCTTGCATCACAAGGTGGGGGGGTTGAGTTGTGCAGGGCTAACCCCTCCTGGGGGCAGCAGTGGGGGGCTGTGGCCGTGTAGGGTCAAGCCCTCCTGGGGAGCAGCAGTAGGGGGGTTCGGTCGTGCAGGGTCAAGCCCTCGGGGGGGCAGCAGTGGGGGGGCTGTGGCCGTGCGGGGTCAAGCCCTCCAGGGGGGCAGCAGTAGGGGGGGCTGTGGCTGCACGCGGGGGGGAGCAGCCACTGGGGCTCCTCCTCCACGCTTCCGGTCTGGCCCTCCTCTTCTGGGACAGGGGGGGCTGCAGAGGCAGGGAAGGGGAGTCAGGGGAGCACGTGGGGCGGAGTTTTGGGGCCTCAGGTCTCTGCCTGAAGAGGAAGGAGGGAGGAGGGGAAACTGAGGCACAGCTGGCAGAGGGGGGCAGGCACAGGGTGTTCCTCCCCAGTCCACCCCCCATAGGGGTCACTTCACCCCACCCCATCAGTGGCCAGGCACCCCCAGGAGGGTCCACAGCTGGTAGGGGAGGCTGGAGCATTTTGGGGAGACATCAGTTGGGAGGCTGTGACCGTTCAGGGTCAAGCTCTCCTGGGGGCAGCAGTGTGGGGGGCTGGCCGTGAAGGGCTAACCCCTCCTGGGGACAGCAGTGGGGGGGCTGTGGCTGTGCCAGGGTCAAGCCCTCCTGGGGAGCAGCAGTGGGGGGGCCGGTCGTGCAGGGCTAACCTCTCCTGGGGGGCAGCAGTGTGGGGGCTCTGGCTGTGCGGGACCAGCCCTCCTGGGGGACAGCAGTTGGGGACTGTGGCTGGGCAGCACCAGCCCTCCTGGGGAGCAGCAGTGGGGGGGGGGGGCTGGTCGTGCAGGGCTAACCCCTCCTGGGGGCAGAAGTGGGGGGCAGCGGCCGTGTAGGGTCAAGCCCTCCAGGGGCAGCAGTGGCTGGGGGCTGTGGCCGTGCGAGAGCAAACCCTCCTGAAGGCAACAGTGGGGGGCTGTGGCCCTGCAGGGTCAGGCCCTCCTGAGGAGCAGCAGTGGGGGGGCTGCGGCCGTGCGAGTGCAGACCCTTCTAGGGGCAGCAGTGGGGGGAGGGCTGCGGCCGTTTGGGGCCAATCCGTCCCGGGGGGAAAAGGGGGGCGC
This sequence comes from Tiliqua scincoides, assembly GCF_035046505.1. Classification (NCBI taxonomy): domain Eukaryota; kingdom Metazoa; phylum Chordata; class Lepidosauria; order Squamata; family Scincidae; genus Tiliqua; species Tiliqua scincoides. The sequence continues at coordinate 1,398,218 of NC_089836.1, forward strand.
GGCTCGCGGGTGCCGGGGCTGCCGGGGCTCCGCGGCGAGCCGGACGCGGCCCGAGGAGGGCGCCGTCGCGGGCGTCAGTCCCGCCCGGCCTCGACGGGACTGCGGGCTCGACTCTGGCGACGCGGCCGGCGCCCGGAGGGGTCTCGACCGCGGCTCCACCGCAGCCCCCGAAGGGGGACACCCGCCTGCGCCACTCACTCCCGCCACGGGGACCCCGCCGGGCTCCTCTTAAGCCGCCCCGGGCGGGGGGGCGGGGCTCCTCCTGCTGCGCGCCCATTGGCCGCCTCGCCGGACATGCAAATGAGCCCCCGCCCAGTCGGAGCCGCAGCCGCAGCGCCTCGCGCGACCAGGCAGCAGGTAGCTGCTGCACGCGGGGGGGGGGGAGCAGCCGGTGGGACTCCTCCTCCACACTTCCGGTCTGGTCCTCCTCTGCAGAGGCAGGGAAGGGGAGTCAGGGGAGCACTTGGGGAGGAGCTTTGGGGCCTGGAGCAGGACAGGTGACCTGCACTGAGTAGCCCCCCACCCCTAGCAGCCCCTCCCCCTCAGCCTTGTGCAGCCTCTGGAAGGGGCACTGCTGCTCAGCCTGGCCTGGAGCCTCCTGCATCTGTCTGGGTCTCTCTGGTGCTCAGCAGGACTCCTGGGTCCCTGCAGGGCTCTCAGACCTCCGCCTGACCCGCTCCAGGAGAAGGCTGCACTTGGCACTCCTCCTCCATCGTCCCTTCTCTGCCCCCTCCCCCGTCCTGGCCCACACACACACACACACACACACACACACACACACACACACACACAAGGGTTTTTAGGGTCATACCAGCCCCTTGTCCCTGGACGGTCAGGAGCTACCCTCGGTGCCTCTCCGCATCCTTGAGGTTGTGTGCTTCAGTTGTGGTCCTGTTTTCTCTGGAAGCTGCTAACCTTTCGGAGGGAAGCACTTGTGAATTTCCCAGGCCGCCACCTTCACTAACAGGGTATGCCCGTGAGTCGTGAGCCCTCGCCAGAGACAGCCACCGCCTTCCGAAGGCAGCCCAGGGCCCTTGTCGCCAGTGGGGCTGCCCTCAGACTTGGTCTTAGAAAAGACTTTAGGTGAGTTGGACAGAGACAGTGATGGGGAGAGGACGTGCCGGAGGTGCGGTTGTGCAGGGCTTGGTCAGGGCCAGATAGCGGGAGGAAGCTGAGAGCAAGGAGGTGAAAGGAGGCCATTTCATGACCGCCCCAGGCTCGTGGGAGAGGAAACAGGCTCCCCCCTCCAGAAGTAGGAGAACAGTCAGTTCTCTACAAACTAAAGACAGGGCCTAGACATGGTCTAGGGCTCTCCTTGCCAGCTGGGCTTTGTCATGTGCTTCTGGAACAAGGGAATATCGCACTAACTGGATGTCACAGAAATGGACAGTGCCCACTGAAGACGACCCCAGACCAGCTGATGGAAGAAGGTACTAGGAGGAACCTGAGGTCACGACCGCAGACCAGCTGATGGGAGAAGGTGTGAGGGGGGACCTGAGGTCACGACCCAAGACCAGCTGATGGAAGAAGGAGGAGGGACCTGAGGTCATCATTCGGCCCACAGGCCAGACTGGAACTGCCTTCTCTTGCCCCAAGGGGATAAAAATTGGGAACCAGAGTGAGATGGGGGGGAGCTTCTTCATCTTCATGCTTCTTCCCAGGCTGGCCTGGGCTAAGAACATCAACCATCAACATGCATGCCAGCCCTGCATGCAAATGCGTGTGCACACTAGGGACTAGTAACTTAGCGCAATAGCTCTATCACACTGTCATCAATAAAGTTTCCTTGAGTGGGATTTCACTGGCTAGAGGTGTCTGTTCCCTGAGAGGGTAAAAGGATGAGTTGGGACTGAGGAAGGCTGACCATCTTCCTGGTCTCTTCTCCCTGTGAAGTAAGCCCCTTTGGCCCAGGTGTACATTCTGTCCCTAATACCCCTTGCCAATTGTTGGGCGTTAAGACCCTCCCCAAATCACTGAAATGCCTTGCCCCATTTGTTGCATGTGAATGGAGCAGCAGCTGGGGTGGGTGGGTGTATTTTGCTCAGTCGACTGCCTTGGCCCAGCTCAGGGCATGGATATTTTGGTGTTCTTCCTGTTCCAACACCATGTTGAACACTACCTGTTGGGGACAACATTTAAAGGTGAGGCTTTGGCTTCTTTCTTACTTCTAAAACCAGGAGGTTGCACATGCCTGTTGTGGCTTGCAATCTGTCCAGTCTTCTTTTCAAGGCATCTAGGCCATATGCAATCCCTACATCCTGTGGCAAGGGGTTCCACAGGTTAATCATACTCTGTGCAAAAAAAGATTTTCTTTTGTCCTAACTCTTCCAACACTCAATTTTAACAGATGTCCCCTGTTTCTGGTGTTGGTTGAGAGGGAAAAGAATATCCCTCTATCCATCCCCTGCATAATTTTCTACATGTTCCCCTTCAGGTCCCCGTTTTCTAAAGATCCCCAAATAGCTAGCAACAAAGGCCGGAAGGTCACTTGCTTAAAAAGGATCACCCGTTAAGCGGACTTCTTAGCACTCATGGGAGACCCACCTTGGAAGCAGGAACCAACAAAACTAACTCAAGAGCATCCTTCAGCATCTCTGCTTTTTAAACCTGCTCCTTACAGCCCTATCCTCCCTCTCTCCCAGACAAAAGGAAGTATTTCTTGACTCAGCCCTTAATCTGTGGAATTCCTTGCCACAGGATGTGGTGATGAAGGCCTAGATGCCTGTAAGAGGAGTTTGGACAGATTGATGGAGGAAAAGTTCATCATAGGTTACAAGCCATGGTGGGTATGTGAAATGTCCTGAGTTTGGAAGTTGGCCCTTTCTGAATTCCAGGTGTAAGGGAGTAGTAGCAGGAAGCAGGTCTCTTGTGGGCTCCCAGGGGCATCTGGTGGGTCAATGTAAGATGCAGGAATCTGGACTAGATGGCCTGATTCCCTGGCCTGATCCAGCAGGGCAGGGCTCTTTGGATATCCTTATGTTCTTAAGGTCTCTGCCCTACAATAGGAATTGGGGAAACAATGTTAGGAAGTTGTTAATTAACTTCCTTTTTGATGCAAACACTCCTGTTGTTAGAATTGGGCTCCCCCCCAATTCTGACATTTTTCAGCCCAATCCTGCTTCTGTCTACTCAGAAGTAAGTCCCATTAGAATAAATGGGGCTTACTCCCAGGAAAGTGTGGATAAGTTTGTGCTGTTAGTTGGTGGGAATTGTTCCACTGCATTCTAAGCCTTGTAGTTCTTCTGAGTTGTTTTATGCAAACTGCCCTGAATAGCAGCTTGGCAAATCAAAGCAGAGAATGCAGCTGTCTGTGTGTACGCTTTGAGCAAACAAATATGAAAACACATTAAGATTGTGATCCTCTACACCAGGGGTGTCCAAAGTTTTTGGCAGGAGGGCCACATCACCTCTCTGACACTGTGTTGGGGGCCGGGGGGGGGGGGAAAGAATTAATTTACATTTAAAATTTGAATAAATTTACATAAGTTTACATGAAAGAATATATTAAAGATGGACTTATATGAATGAATGAAGGTCTTGCAATAGCTCAAGGCCTATAAAAGGCCTTGCACAAAGCAAGGCTGGCCTTTCCTTTGCTGCTGCTACTGCATCACAGACTTGAAAGAGCAAGCAGTGGAGGCAGCCCTCATCCCACAGCTCACATGAGAGGTCAAACAGTTGCCCTCATGCTGAGAGAAGTTGCGCTGGGCCAGTGCAGGCTTCAACAAATCTCCAGAGGGCCAGAGGCTCATTGGAGACTGGGGACTCCCTGAGGGCCGCACTGAGAGGCCTCGAGGGCCGCAAGTGGACCCCGGGCCAGGGTTTGGGCATCCCTGCTCTACACCCTTCCTGCAGTGTGGGCCATTCCTGGTCATCTTACTTGCCAGAATAGTCTTTCCACGAGCAAATCCCTGCTCAGAACATATCCCTCCTTCAAAGGCTATCCAAATACTGGTTGGGGGCAGGAGGGAACAATTGCCAGGAGGGTGGCAGCCGTGTCGGGCTGTAGGGACACAAACAGCAGAAAGTCTGTAGTTCCCAGAAAGACCAACATGTTTATTTGCAGTAGGTGTTACTGTGAAAGCTGAGGTTGAAATCAATGCTAGCCTTTAGGTGCCACTACATTCCCCTCCCCAAATCTCCTGCAGTCTGCATCAAAGGCCTTGTCTTCTGGCCTACATACCAATAGATGGGGATGTGTGCTTGCCTGTGGGGTGTGTGTGTAAGAGACATTTCCTCAGGGTGGCTCTACCACTGTGGAATTCCTTTCCCAGGGAGACCTGTATAGTTCCGTCCCCCCTGTAGTTTTTAACAAATATTATTTGGCTGTAACCTCTATGGCAGAGCTTTTCAACCTTTTTCATCTCATGGCACACTGACAAAGCACTAAAATTGTCAAGGGACACCATCAGTGTTTTGACAATTGGCAAGGCACACCACACTGACAGCAAGGGCTCAAATCCCCCAGTGGCCCTACTATTAAAAGATCCTCTCCCAACTCCCATGGCACACCTGCAGACCACCCGTGGCACACCAGTGTGCCACAGCACAGTGGTTGTAAATGGCTGCTTTGTGGTATTAAATGTGATTTTTCTTTTTGGTCAATGGTTGGCAACCTTCAGTCTCGAAAGACTATGGTATAAGCCTTCAGCACCCAGTATTCCCAGGCGGTCTCCCATCCAAGTACTAACCAGGCCTGACCCTGCTTAGCTTCCAAGATCAGACAAGATCAGGCATGTGCAGGGTAACAGTTTTGGTCAGCTGCTTTTGCTACTTGGAAAAAATAGTTTTAAAATGGATTAAGTGGGGGTGCGGGTTAGAAGAACTTGTTCAATGGCCAGGTCAACTGAAGGCTAAAACTGGGAAGGGTTGTAGCTATTGATGATGATGAAGAAGAAGAAGAAGAAGAAGGCTAAAACTGGGAGGAGGAGGACTGATGATGATGGTGATAATGGTGAAGGCTAAAACTGGAAAGGGTTGTAGCTATTGGTGATGATGATGAAGGCTAAAAATGGGAAGGGTTGTAGCTATTGATGGTGATGATGATGATGAAGGCTAAAACTGGGGGGAGGAGGTAGGATTGATGATGATGGTGATGATGATGAAGGCTAAAAATGGGAAGGGTTGTAGCTATTGATGGTGATGGTGATGATGATGATGAAGGCTAAAACTGGGAGGAGGAGGTAGGATTGATGATGATGGTGATGATGATGAAGGCTAAAACTGGAAAGGGTTGTAGCTGATGATGATGATGATGAAGGCTAAAACTGGGAGGAGGAGGTAGGATTGATGATGATGGTGATGATGATGAAGGCTAAAACTGGAAAGGGTTGTAGCTGATGATGATGATGAAGGCTAAAACTGGGGGGAGGAGGTAGGATTGATGATGATGGTGATGATGATGATGAAGGCTAAAATGGGAAGGGTTGTAGCTATTGATGGTGATGATGATGATGAAGGCTAAAACTGGGGGGGAGGTAGGATTGATGATGATGGTGATAATGATGAAGGCTAAAACTGGGAAGGGTTGTAGCTGATGATGATGAAGATGATGAAGGCTAATACTGGGAGGAGGAGGTAGGATTGATGATGATGGTGACGATGACGAAGGCTAAAACTGGGTGGGGTTGTAGCTATTGAGGAGGAGCCTCCTGCCCCTGTGCATCCATGGGGGTCCCCCGAAGGCGGTGGGGCGCAGGGGGCGCGCGTTCCCAGGGCTGCAGAGGAGCGGCGCGGGCCGGTCTCTTGGCCGCCCCGGAAGGGTTCCTTTCGGCGGGCGGGCGGGCGATCGTTCGCGGAGGCTCCAGGAAGGGCGGGGCGGGCGGTTGCCTGCCTGCCTGCCTGCCTGCGGGGCTCCCGGCCGGGCTCCTTCCCGGAGCAGCAGCAGGTCAGGGGCGCGGCTGGAGGGACGGGGCTGTGCGGTGCGCCCGGCGGAGCCCCGCGGGGACCCGGGCAGCGGAGGGGAGGAAGGCGCTGGAGGAGGAGTTGGAGGAGGAGGAAGGCTGCCGGGCGGTGGTTGGGTAGCCAGGGAGCCGTCGCTACATAGTCACCCCCTGTTTGCCCTCACAACAACCCTGCGAGGTAGGGGGAGGCTGGGACAGAGTCAGGCCTAAGGTGCCAGGGGGACATAGTTACCTCCTTTTGTCCTCGCAACAGCCCTTGGGGGTAGGACAAGGCTGGGAGAGAGTGACCACTGGGGAGTCAAGGGGGTACTTCGTCATCACCTTTTGTTTGCACAACAACCCTGCAAGGTAGAGCTAGGCTGGGAGAGAGTGACTGGCCCAAGGTCCACTGGCATACCTGGGGGGGGTAGATAGTTCTCTCCTTTTGTCCTCGCAACAGCCCTGTGGGGTAGGACAAGGCTGGGAGAGAGTGACCACTGGGGAGTCAAGGAGGTACTTCGTCATCACCTTTTGTTTTCACAACAACCCTGCAAGGTAGAGCTAGGCTGGGAGAGAGTGACTGGCCCAAGGTCCACTGGCATACCTGGGGGGGGTAGATAGTTCTCTCCTTTTGTCCTCGCAACAGCCCTGTGGGGTAGGACAAGGCTGGGAGAGAGTGACCACTAGGGAGTCAAGGGGGTACTTCGTCATCACCTTTTGTTTTCACAACAACCCTGCAAGGTAGAGCTAGGCTGGGAGAGGATGACTGGCCAAAGGTCCATTGGCATACCTGGGGGGGTACATAGTTATCTCCTTTTGTACTAGCAACAGCCCTGCAAGGTAGGGCAAAGTTGGGAGAGGGTGACTGGCCCAAGGTCACCACCAGGAAGCTTCATGGCTGAGCGGGGATTTGAACCTGGTCTTTCAGGATTTGAACCTGGGTCTTCCAGTAGAACTACTACACCACCTGGCTTACCTGGGAGTAAGCCCCATTGACGGGGCACCACTGCCAACTGTTTTGTTTTCACTTTATTTTTCAAAGCAAAAGAAGCCACCAACATTGCTGGCTTCTTTTAGTTTAAAAAGAAGTGAATCTGCGCAGCTCGGAGGGCCACCCTGATGTGAGGTCGGCCACGTCTTCCCTAAAAAGAATGGGGAGGGAGGAGAAAAGGGGGCAGCCATCAGAGTGTTACAGAATTACTAACCCAGGAAACTGCATGGCTGAGCAGGGATTTGAACCCGGACCTTCCAGCCCCAACTGAAGCAACTACCTGCCAAGGAAGACAGACAGGTAACAGGTGTGTAGGGACTGAGAAGCACCGATCAGTGAAACCGTGGATACAATGTCAGTGGCTGCAGTCCCATATGCATCACTTGTAATCCCAAATGCATCACTTGGAAATAAGCCTCAGTTTTCCCGCCTGTAAAATGGGAATAAGCACTGGGAATAAGTAATATGTGGAGCCTCTTTGGGGTGCCTTGGTGATGCTAAAATACCTGCATTAATCACGGTTTTTTTGTTTTTTTTACTTGTAGACCAGTCCCAGCGATACACGTTGCTATGTAGGCCATTTTCTTTGCATTCTCTTTGAAGATGGAGTTGTTCCTATATTGCCCTTCTCTTGGACTTCCTTCCCATGCCCTGGGCTTCTCATAAGGAAAGACTTACTTGTACTCAGTGCACCGAAATGAGGATGAACCCACCTGAGCCGTTTTCCCTGCATGCAATGGCACATACCTCAAGCACGGAGGGCCGAGCTCCTCCAAGCGTGCCCCCTAAAGTTGCTGGCAGGACCGCAAGGAAGGAGGCAGGGGATAGCGGGTATCTGCCAACTGAGGACCAGCAAGAAATAGACCCGTCTTTTTTCAGCGATGCTTTAAGGTTCCCCCCGGAAGGATTCCTAGCCAGATCACAGCGCAAATCTTTCACCCCAAAGCCCCCCCGCAAGCCGAGGCTGGAACGGACCTTGTCTCTGGACGAGCTGATCTGGCAAAGGAGGAGGATTTTCCGGACAAGCCAGGAGGGCCCAGCAGACCCCCCTGAGACGACAAACTTCTCCCCTGGCTCTCTCCAGGGGAGCCCCCCTGTTGGGCACAGTCTGGCACCCTGCAGCGGCTGCCACCCTGACCAGCAGCCTCTGCCCGGTTCACACAGGGCCTCTGAAGCTGCCAGCACCAGGCTAGAGGAGCTGAGCCTTCTGGACTCCTGGGAGAAGATGCCTTCGTGCCACAAGCCCCAGCTGTCCAAGATCATTCCCACGCAGTCCCCGCCCCCT